>NC_136432.1:18872500-19100000 GCF_052849685.1 Lactuca virosa
TGGCATATCAATTGTAGCATCAGCGTCTAGAATATCAGCAACAACAATCTCCTTTTGAGGATCAGCTTCAGCTTCAACCATTCCAGTCATCTCAAGCTAAGATGGAGTTGGTAGAATCATCAGCTGCATTTGCATTGGTTGAGGACCACCTTGATTATTCTCCCCCTTTTTGGCAGCATCAGATTAGGGATGAGAGTTAGGAGGTGGTGGAAGAGTTCTAGGAGGATGATTAGATGGTGAAGGAGGGTTATCACCTGGAGAGTTTGGTAGAGTGTCATCAACGAGCATATCATCATTATCATCATCATCATCACCCAAAGCCATAAGTTACTTCATTGTAGCCAAAACTCTTTCAACTTCTCTCAACCTTTTATCCAGTGATTGAGTAATCTGCACAATTAGAGAAAGTTGGGAAAGCACAATAGTTTTAAAGTTAGTGTTGGATTCTTCCTGATTATCCTGATGAAATGCAGTAGTCATCATAGGAACAGTATCATCTTGAGGTGGAGGAGACGTTGGCTTTGGAGAATTGATATCTTGAATCATTGGCTCAGTAGTTTCACAAAAGGAGGGATCGACCCACGTAGTGTAGCATCATCTAGCAGAGGAAGCAGTAGATGGAAATGAAGAGTCATGACACATTAGGGTTTACATGGTGTAACCCTAGATGTGTGAACACTATATAAGAAACCCATTCTCCACCAAAATTGGCTACACATAAGAAACAAGAGGGCTAGGCCGATTTTAGAAGTGTGTATTCTCTCTAAAGTCATTCCAAAAGCATTTGGTGTTGTGTGAAGCATTTGAGGCATCACACTTGGGGTGCTAGGCTCACAAGGTTTCAAGGATCATAAGCAACAACAAGGTAAGTTATTCTATCTTTCATGCAAGTTAAAATTTGTTCCCCATGTATGCTAGATAGGAATATAACCTTGGAATTCAACTTTGCATGATAATTAGACAAACATAGATCCAAGGTTATTAGGGTTGCATGTACACTTAGGAAGTGTTAGAATGCTCAAATCCCATCAGTGGTATCAGAGCATGGTTCGTTTGTTGTTTTTTTTTTGTGTGCAAACAGCTTGGAAAAAAATTGTTTTTCTATTTTCTGCTCGTATGAAAGTTTGCACATTTGTTGCTGGAAATGGACTAGAAACATTACCCTAAACTGTTTTGATGTTTTAAAGCTTGTTTTAGATGGTGTAATGTTTATGCTAATCCATTTTCAATGGCAATTATTAAAATTACAAGTTTTTTTTAAGTGTAATTTTTGATTCTTGAAAGTGTTCATATTCATGTTCTTGAACTTATGAAGATTATATGATCATAGGAATTGTTTGTAACCTTCATGGTAGTTTAATTCATGATCATAATGTGTTTTAATGGAGTCCATAACTTGTCCTCAAGTTGTGGAAAACCAAAAGTCTCACTTTTATTAAAGCCATTAAAAGAATACAAGAGTTATAAAAATGAATAGTCTTCATTTTTATTACTCAATTAATTCATAAGTTATAAGAAATGAAAAGTTTTGGAAGTTTACAAAACTTGCCCTCAAGTTTTGGAACATGTAAAGTCTTGATTAAAACTTTAGTTCCAACCCTTAGAATTTTAAAAGTTAAAATTCAACCCTTATACTTTATAATATTATAAGTTACTAATATATATATATATATATATATATATATATATATATATATATATATATATATATATATATATATATATATATATATATATATATATATATAACAACAAGTCGTCTTACCGCTAGTACGCCTCATTCACTAAGCCGGTCTATAAGGGGGGTATAAGGTTGTTGCCTATAAAATGGCAACTTAATGGGTGTCCACTCTCACCCACCGCTTCCTTGATCGGTGGAGGGTCGTTAGCCGAACGGGTAAGACAAGGACTTATAAATTCTCATTAAAAGTATGATGAATATTATAAAGTAACTAAATGCTTTTATTAAATTCCCAATCTTAGTTACTTTAGGAAAATGTGAATAAGGTGCTAATCCATGAAATTACACTTTACACTTTGTTTAAGTCATTGGTGGAGCGTGTGTGGTTAACCGGCACACTAACTTGGACTTAACAAGGTAGGTAAAGGGTGACTTAAGGTTTACCATAGCATCGGTGGAGCGTGTGTGGTTTACCGGCACATCAATTGAGTGATAAACCTTGAGGGTAACAAGTGATTTGCATGGTTACTTCACACCTCGTTTTGTGATCCTCGGTATCCCAGTCACAAAACTTGGAGGGCACACTCGAGATTGAAACATGCCTTTGAAAAGTTCATTGAATCTCAAAAGAATCTAGGAATTTCTAAGAACCAATTAAAAACCTCATATTTATATTTCGTTTTTCATGGTGGAAATTGGTGAATCGTCATTCACCTACCTTTCAAATATGTTATAGCTTGGATTACGTCATACCTCTTCTAAGTTATAATATATTGTGATTGGATCCTAGCCTTAATATTACATTTGGGTGTTTTATTAAGGACTCTCTTAATATCTAAACTAATCTTGTTCTCTTCTTTCAGATGTCTTCAAACAATGCTGCTTCTGGCTCTAATCCTAATGGCTCCTTTACCCTTATGAACTTGTGTGGGAAAGTCACTTTTGATGGATCCAACTTCAATGAATGGATCAGAAACATCAGGATGATTACCCGCTACGAGGACAAAGAATATGTCCTTGACAAGGAGCTTAAGGAGATTGATGAGACCACTGCAACTCCCCAGGAGATCGTTGACTTCCGGGCACATGAAAGGGATGCTACAAAAGTGGCATGCATCATGTTGGCCACCATGACAGCGGAACTCCAAAAGTCCTATGAGGACTTCTACCCTTTTGAAATGCACCAAGATCTGATGGAAAGATACCATCAAAGTGCACGACAAAAGAGGTATGAAATCATATGCTCTATCATAACAACCATGATGAAGGAAGGGGAATCCGTCACGAGCCACATGCAGAAAATGCAAAGGTATGTGGATCGGTTGCTGAAGCTTAATGTGAACTTCCCTGTGGAGCTTGCAATAGATATCATTTTGCACTCCTTACCATCATGCTATGATCAATTCCGCATGACATATCACATGAATAAGGAAGAGGTCACACTCAGCAAACTTCAGGGACTCCTCAAGACCGCAGCAACAGGTCTTAAGGGTAAGTCGGTTGTTAACACTCCTACTCCAAACTCCGCCCCGGTTTTGGCAATCGGGAAAGGTAGAGGGAAGAAGAGGAAGAGCTCTTCGAAGGGTACCAAGGCTAGGACCCTTGATGGCTCTTCTTCAAGTGGAACCAAGAAAGGTTTTGTCACTCCTTCTTCTGACCCTAAAGAGGCTGAATGCTTCTATTGCCATGAAAAGTCACATTGGAAGCGGAACTGCCCAAAGTACCAGCAAGATGTGAAGGATGGGAAAGTTAAACCCAACCACGCAGGTATTTACACTATCTTATCTAATAACTCACCCCATTCTAACTCTTGGGTCCTTGATACCGGTTGTGGTATTCATATCTGTTCTGATTTGCAGGGACTAAGAAGAAGTGAGAATGTGGAGCATGGAAGAATAAACTTAATCATGGGAAATAGGAAAGCTTTACCTGTCACCAAGATTGGAGTTTATACTTTATCGCTAAGTAGTGGGTTTAGTTTAGATTTGAATAAATGTTGTTATTCGCTAGAAATGGCAAGAAATATTATTTCCTTTCATGCATTGTATAAACAAGGTTTCACCTTTTCATTTGATAATGAAGTTGGTTCGATTAATGCTTTCTTTAATAATGTTCTTTATTTTAAAGCATTACCTTATGATGGTGTGTATGAAACTGTATCTGTGGTTGATAACTTAGGAAATAATGTATTGTGTATTGATTATGTTAATGATAATAACTTGGATAAAGCATCATTATGACATTATCGTCTTGGACATATAAGCAAGAAACGCATAGGCCAACTCCAAAAGGATGGAGTATTGGAGTCATTTGACCTAAAGTCAGATGATAGTTGCGAATCATGCTTACTTGGAAAAATGACAAAGTCACCCTTCATAGGTTCTTGTGAGAGGGGTGAATGTTTGTTGGATCTTATACACACGGATGTGTGTGGGCCCTTCAAACATGCCACAAGGGATGCTAATCGTTATTATTTGACTTTTACTGATGATTACAGTAGATATGGATATGTCTACTTAATCAAGCATAAGTCAGAGACTTTTGAGAGGTTTAAAGAGTTTAAACAGGAAGTCGAGAATCAATTGGGCAGGAACATTAAGATGCTTCGATCCGATCGAGGTGGTGAGTATCTTAGTTCAGAGTTCCTCGACTATCTTAGGGAATGTGGGATTGTCTCACAATTGACACCTCCCAGGACACCGCAGTTGAATGGTGTAGCTGAGAGGCGTAATCGAACCTTGTTGGATATGGTTCGTTCCATGATGAGTCGAGCTTCGCTACCAATCTCATTTTGGGGGTATGCCTTAGAGACTGCCACCCATATCCTTAATCTAGTTCCCACAAAGAAAGTTGCCAAAACTCCTCATGAGATGTGGACTGGTAAAGTACCCAAACTAGACCACATTAAGATTTGGGGTTGAGAGGCTTTCGTGAGACGCGAGACTCATGATAAGCTCGAACCTTGAAGTGAGAGGTGTATTTTCATCGGCTACCCACAGAAGTCCTTTGGTTACCTCTTCTACAGACCTAGTGAGAATGTGGTCTTTGTAGCTAGGAGGGCTTTCTTTCGAGAGAGAGAGTTCATAAGCCAAGGAGACAGTGGGAGGCAAGTTGACCTTGAAGAAATTCAAGAGTCAAGTGGTGAAGGAACTTCAAACCCTAGCACTCAACTTTAGGAGGAAACTTCTGTTGAGCCAATTGACAAGTCTGTACCTCTGAGGCGTTCCACAAGGGTTAGGAATGCACCTGAGCATTACTATGGATTCCATATTACTGCGGAAGGTGATACACTTATCAGTGATGAGACACTGATAGGTCTGGATGAACCTAACAGTTACACGGAAACCATGGCAGGCCCTGAGTCAGCCAAGTGGAAAGAGGCAATGGACAGCGAGATACAGTCCATGTATGACAATCAAGTTTGGAACTTGGTTGAGAATGTACCAGGTCGTAAGACTGTAGGGTGCAAATGGATCTTCAAGAAGAAGACCGACATGGATGGTAATGTACACACTTATAAGGCACGACTGGTTGCAAAGGGTTTCTCACAAACTCCGGGAGTTGATTATGATGAGACCTTTTCTCCAGTGGCCAAGATTAAGTCTATTAGGGTTCTGTTAGCCATAGCCGCATTTCATGACTATGAAATATGGCAAATGGATGTCAAAACCGCTTTCCTTAATGGAAAGTTGGCTGAGGATGTTTACATGAGTCAGCCAGAGGGTTTTGTCAACACAGAGTACCCTAATAGAGTGTGTAAGCTTGAGAAATCCATTTATGGGTTAAAGCAAGCACCTCGCAGATGGAATCTTTGCTTTGATGTGAAAGTCAAGGAATTTGGCTTTTCTAGGAGTGAAGATGAATCTTGTGTATATGTCAAGGCTAGTGGGAGTATAGTTAGCTTTTTGGTATTGTATGTGGATGACATACTACTCATAGGAAATGACATCCCAACTCTGCAGGAAGTTAAGTCCTGACTTGGGAAGTGTTTCTCTATGAAGGACCTAGGAGAAGCTGCCTATATTCTAGGGATAAGGATCTTGAGAGACCGGAGTAAAAGACTAATTGGACTTAGTCAGAGTACTTACTTGGATAAGGTGTTGAAGAGATTCGGCATGCAGGACTCCAAGAAAGGAGAGTTACCCATCCAGAGTAATGCCAGATTGAGTAAGACACAAAGCCCTAGTATTGAGGCTGAGATAGCAGAAATGAATCGAATACCTTATGCTTCGGCTGTAGGATCGATCATGTATGCTATGACGTGTACTCGACCTGATGTAGCCTTTGCTTTGAGCATGGTTAGCAGGTATCAGGGGAACCCTGGCAAGGCACACTGGACTGCGGTAAAGAATATCCTCAAGTACCTACGGAGGACTAAGGACTGGGTCCTTACCCTCGGTGGGAGTGAAGACTTGAGAGTTGTAGGGTATAGTGATGCTAGCTTTCAGACTGATAGGGATAATTTCCGCTCTCAGTCAGGCTGGGTCTTTACCTTAAATGGAGGAGCAATTTCTTGGAAGAGTTCCAAGCAAGAGACAGTGGTTGATTCAACTTGCGAATCAGAGTATATAGCAGCTAGCGAGGCAGCAAAGGAGGCAATATGGCTGAAGAACTTCATTGGAGACCTTGGAGTTGTACCAGCTATTAAAGAGCCAATGGAAATTTTCTGTGATAGTGAAAGTGCAGTTGCCTTAGCCAAGGAACCAAGGGATCACGGGAGATCCAGACACATCGACAGAAAATACCATTTCATCAGACATCGAATAGAAGAAGGACTCCTCGTGGCAAAGAGGGTATCATCGGATGAGAATCCAGCAGATCCCCTCACGAAGGGACTGACTCGGGTTAAGCATCTCCAGCATGCTCGGAGCATAGGGCTGAAGGATGATATTAGATTTAGTAGTTAGATAACCTTGAAATTTGTAAAGTGTAATTGACATTAGATGATGAATAAAAGGTGTTTTATTTATGAGTAAAGTGTTGCTATCTCTTGTCGATCGTTTAGTATATTTCTTTTGCATGTTTTGACTTCCAGAATAATTATGTTTGGTATATCATATTATTCGAACCTCCACAGTCGGTCATATGTCAGAAGTAGGTATGAATCAAGACTGTCATGATTGGTTGCAGAGGTCTAAGTTGTTGGACATGGCTACAACACTCATGAGTGCTTATAAGTTCTGAGCATTGGACTCAACCCACGCTCACTGGAATCACTTCATGGAATTTATCTCGAGTGATCGTGAGACGGTAATATCATATAAGTCTTCAAACCTAGAGATATGATTTGTTACTTATGAGTTGGTTATGCATTGATTGTACGTTAACGCATTAGTAACTCGATGTTATAAAACGTGCTTTTGTGTATAATTCAATGAGTGGTAGAACAAACATATGAGTCGAAGTTTATCTGTTCCTTCTTGGATTAGAAGCTGATATCTGGGCCCCTCGATGATTTTGTTTTGACCTATGTACCGGGCCCGGTCAGAACTAAGTTGATGTGTTCAATTAAGTTCTTTGGCAAACAAATCGGAAATCGGGAAACAAACTGCTGGACAATAAGTAAGACATTGTTCCATGTATTTGTCCGGCTGATATCTAGAACAGAGGATTATATGATCACTTATCTTAAATGGCGTATCATCATCTTCTTAGTTCCGAGAGACCTTGAAAGAGCTACGATTGCCGATCGGTTCCTGGAGTATTGCAGTTATAGTTATTAGACTTATCCAAGTGGGAGACTGTTGGATAAGGTGTCTAAGTCCATAACCATTTCTGGTATGTACTTGACCCGACCCGGCATGGTCCATTTGGGTTGCATGGCACCATGCAATTGGATAAACTAAAATGAGAGAAATAACACTTATGGTTTATTAATATATTATAAGTTCTAATATATTAATAATATTATTTAATTAGTTTGATCAAGAATTAATTTAGAATTAATTAAGTGATCAAAAGATAACTAATTAAATATATGGGTAGATTATGTAAATCTTCCATATCTTATATAGTGGGCTAAGAGGCTCCATGGATTATCAAGTTGGGTTCCACCCATAGGATGCTCCATGGATGCTCCATGGGAGTTACAAACCCATGGGTCATGGAAATGAAGAGTCATGACACATTTGGGTTTACATGGTGTAACCCTAGATGTGTCAACACTATATAAGAAACCCATTCTCCACCAAAATTGGCTACACATAAGAAACAAGAGGGCTAGGCCGATTTTAGAAGTGTGTATTCTCTCTAAAGTCATTCCAAAAGCATTTGGTGTTGTGTGAAGCATTTGAGGCATCACACTTGGGGTGCTAGGCTCACAAGGTTTCAAGGATCATAAGCAACAACAAGGTAAGTTATTCTATCTTTCATGCAAGTTAAAATTTGTTCCCCATGTATGCTAGATAGGAATATAACCTTGGAATTCAACTTTGCATGATAATTAGACAAACATAGATCCAAGGTTATTAGGGTTGCATGTACACTTAGGAAGTGTTATAATGCTCAAATCCCATCATTTACTCCATGAGAAAAGTCTTCTCCCTTATAAACAGCTGATTCTTCTTCATCTTTATCGGTGTATTCTTCCTCATATCATCCCCATTATTCTCTTTATGAGCGTCTGTATCAGTGTATTCTTTACCATTATTCTCATCATCCTCTTCGGAATCTGAGGATTCAACCACAGTTTCTCAATCCATCTTTGCATCCTCATAGTAATAGGAAAATCTCCTTTAGATGGAACAACATGAATGATTTTGGAGGAAAGAGCAGGAATTGGAATGATAATCTTATGACTTTCAACATAACCTTCCTTACGGGATAAGATTAGTCCAAGCCAACGAAGATAGGGAACATGTAATGGCTTCTTGTTCCCAGTATTGTAGTCAATCATTTGATCAAGAAAAAGTTGAGAAAAATCTAGTTTTTTGTTGTAAAAAATAGAGTATAAGATCATTTTCTCAAAGAGATTCAATTGATCCAAACTCCCAATCTTGTGTCTGAGACATTTTCCAATCACACCTGTTAAATAATTCCATCCTACATTGAGACACTGACGAAGAGTGTTATTGTATGGGTCACGAGTGAGGCTCTGACGTTTGGAATTATACCCTAATTTTTCACGAACAAATTTGCAACTTTCCTCATCAGGATTTTCAGTGTAGCTTTCAAATCGAGGAAGATGAAGAGTAGTTCGAAAGGATTCCACATCAATAGTAACCCTATATTGACCATCTCTAATGGTTCCAATGATGGTTTGATCATCAGTGTTAATAGAGCATGAATAGCAGAAATCCCATGCTTGTTTAGGGTAGAATGGATCCAGGAAGTCGTAGAATGCATATCGAAGAGGACAACTCTTGACATAGTTGACGAAGTCTTTAATTCCTTATTTTAGGAACTGATTTGGGATTTCATCCGAGAACGCCACATTTATCGATTTAATGATGATGGGAAAGTCTGGAGCATGAGGACCTTTGACGACATTGGCGTTGGGGGAAAACTCGTACAAAGTCTTTGACATGGTGAAAGCTTTGAGGAAGATGACGATTAGGAGTCATTTTGAGAGAGAGAGAGAGAGAGAGAGCTTAATTGCTTAAATTGCTTGTAAAAGTGACCTAGGATGAAGAAATCCCAATATATACCCAACAAGTTTCTTCCCTTTTACGTAATCATGAATGACGACATGTGCGCCGTAAAAATCTTGTATCCCAAAATAATGATGGATCTTTCGGTTGCCATCCAAAAAGTTACCGTTAAAACAGGCGACGTGTCACAAGCGGTAATGAACATCAACGTAAGTGATCAACGAGTGCCTTGAAATGTTAAGTTTGTGATGTCTGCTGATAGTGTGGGTTTAAAATACCATTCACCGACATAGTATTCAGAGATCTCATTAGCGTGTGGTTTCATACGCTGACTCATTAATAACTTTTATTAGAAGAAAGGGGCAAGAGTGGTAGGATGTGTGTAATAAACTATGGTGTTTTTGCTTAACCATTAACATAGATTTGTCAAGCTCTCATCAGAGTATGGTACATTACGCTGAATCATAAAACTTTAAAGAAGAATATAAGGGAAAAAATAGATTGGTGTGTGTGATAGTCTACGGTACATAAACTAACCATCGGCACAAAGTTTCAGACTTTTATCAATGTGTGGCATAGCACAGTGAATCATTAAGTTTTATTAAGAATATAAAAGAAAAATGGTTTGTTTCAGTCACGCTGAGGTGAAATCAGTGTGAATCATAAATAGTTTAACTAGTAAACAAGAAGTGGTTTAGACTTTCGTATCATAGAGTAAGTTGCATTCTAGAATCAAAGATTCACTGTTAACTCACAATGGTAACATGTCATACCACAGACTAGGTGGTCAGGGACATGAGCAACCCTCTATCATTTAAGGACCAGACAAGTAACTCTTACACTGATGACTGTGAAATCAGTGTAAGCCATTAGGTTATGCTCAATGTTTCAGCAAAACATGAGACTTGAAGCATACGGAAAGCATGCTTCCAGTGACAAGGCCAGGTAGGATAGTTAACTATGAATAAAAACCCAAGCCTTTTATCAATAATTTATTTGGACCAGGAAATCTCACTTAGAAAGTTTAGATAATGTTAGACAGCCATCTTGAGTGGGTGACTCAATGTTCTCAACTGATTGTCTCGCTGATGTGAAACTTAGAGAGATTTAGTCACCTACAACTACATGCTTCTAGGGATGATAATTAGTTAAAAGTTGCATACTAGGCTTACAATTGCCACCGTCATATTCCATAAAAAAATGGTACAAAATAATAAACAATATAAGAATACAAACAAAAGAGTTAGTCAAACAAGAAACTAGTTTAAACAACAAAATATGTGCAACTTTTTTAGAAAGGTGAAAAAGACTCGATCCATCAAATCTTTGGAATTGGATGTTCATAAATGCACTTCAATTTTCCGAAATATCTACCACTTGAAATTTCAGCTATAAAAGAGAACAAACACGATCAACCATATCACACAAAAACAACACAATTCATAGTAAACAAAGAGATAGAATGTCTTTAATTGTTTAGATTCTCCAGATTGATTCCAAGCTTCATGTTTACCAAGAACAAAAGAAGAACATGAACTAGTGTTTGTAACCAACGAGTTAGAAGGATCCAATATTTGTAACCTTCGAGTTATGAGAGTCACCAAGATAATACTTGAAGGTTCCATTCTATGATATCCATGAAGGAAGAGAATGCGGGGTCATTGTCTTGTTGAAGACACCTTCAGATCTTTCAAGTGATGAAGAGTTAATGACAAGGTCCATGGAAGTTAAGCGTGCCATGTCACCGAACTCCACTTCATCTCATTATAACCGAAAATAGGTTGTTTAAAACATAAGAGATATGTGTCCAGAAGAACACTTGGTGGCACAGTTATCCCCCATCTGGTCATCAGCATGAGCATCAGCATTAGTAAGAGGCAGTTGGTGCTGAAGAAAAGATGCAAAATCAATGTCAGTTAGCCCTTTCAAGGAGGGTGATGCATTCAAGGAATGACACACTGATATTAATCGGTTAAGATCAATGTTGAGATGGAGATAGAAGGTCCTGACACATACAAAAGAAAGAGAAGAACGAACATTGGCAATGTTAGTAGCAAAATATGTTTATATAATGTATACTCCTTTGGTAAAGTAATAAAAGAAAATTTTATTGCACAAAACAAAAATAAACTAAAAGTGTATCAACTTATGTTCAAAATTTGAAGAGTAACAAAACATGGGGAAAAAATAAAATAAAGTATCAATGTCTAAACCAATTAAATCAAACCATATAAATTGCGTTATCCCTTAATGCAGAAAGCACAATTTTCTTTCCAGAATCAAACACTTTTCCCTCATGACGATTGAAACGAAGTTTATAACCAGCATCACAAAGTTGACTGATAGAGATGAAGTTGCCTTTCTGGAAACCCTTCTCGTTGGAAAATCTAGGGTTACTACTGAAGATAGTTGGCGACTCTGATGAAGGGTTGTCTTAATGCTGAAAAACTTCATCTTCTTGTAGACTTGTAAACCCTTCTTGCACTATGTATCTTGTATCTTATTTCGCTCATGAATTTATCTTGTTCTTGAGGATGTTTGTAGAAAAATAGAGTGTTCATGTTTGAGTTCTTCAGATCTGGAACACTCTCACTTTTTTTTGTTCTTTAGATTTGAAAATAAAATTACGTTTGGAGTACATTAATTTTTTCCAACTTTCTACTTCTTCTTCAGTGGTGATGAAAAAATTAACAGGTGGTGTTGGAAAAATCGATGGATGGTGGTATTTAAGTTTGTCAAATTAGAGAGAGGGGGAGGGGTGTGGTGGTATTTTCTTTAAATTGATGAAATAAAAGGAAAATAAGACAACAAAAGATACAGAGTAAATTTGTCATTTTAAGTTTTTTCAAAAGAATTTGGACCAATCCCGCAATAGTGTAACGTGCCATTTTCACAACCAAAATTTTCATTTTTCGTTATGGTAAAACGCCATTTTCATAAAAACCCAAGTTAAGAAAACTCATTTGTTCAAAGTACAATTATATGAAAAGTCAGAATGATGTAATAAATGCGGAACTCCAATGCAGCTGATAAGTGTGTATAATCACACATTCGCCTTCCGACGTTTATTAACAGTGCCTGAAAAACAAATTAACCCATAATCGTAAGCTAAATCTTAGTGAGTTACCACACACCACAATATACATACAAGGATACATGCATCAGACTTCAGTCCATGACTGGCCTGCCTCCCACACCTTCAACATATAGTTGGTCCACACTTGGCCTACATCACACCGTTAGCCTGCCTGGGTTTCTTGGCCTACCACACAAAGTAGAACCACCTCAACCCACCATTGCATATAGGTTCTCATACTGCACACTACACCACAACTGTCTAATCACCAATGAATGCATAACTATGTATAATCAAAGTTGAGATTGATAGTCAAAGAGGTGATCCCACTCTAGAGTCACAACCATACACAAATAGGTCACTCAAATGGATGATTCCCGACCTCCTAATAGTTCTTTTAACGTCCAAGAAATGTTTAATTTGTGGCCTTGTACTTCGTCAAATAGTTGATAAAGCTTCAGTTTCTTCAGAGATCCGTTACTCCGAAGACATGACTTTAAGTTCCCCCAACCTTTTCCGAGGCTATTGATGAACTTTAGATTGTACTCGAGGGGAGTTATGACTATACCATGTGCAATCATATTGTTCACAACAATTATGTACCTATTCGAAGTAAAATCTACGGATTCACCGGGAGTTGTGGTGAAGGTATCAAAATCGTTGACAACCAAAGTCAGACTCTTATCCTTCATGTTCTTGGACCCTTCGAACAAGTACTGAAGAGTGTCCCAAATCCCTTTCGCAGATTTGCACAACTTATTGTGCTCAAAGAGAGACGGAGGAACATCAAACACCATCTCTGAAAATGCATTCTGGTCTGCATGAAGCTTTTTGAGGTTTGAAGCAGTAAGAGGTGTTGGACGTTGTTCTTCTTGGGCTTTGAGAGTAGCAGCAGCGTCTCTCACCATTTGTCTCACTGGAACATGAGGACCTTCTTTCACATATCTCCATATTTTTTCACATTTTTCCTTACCAAGTAAAAATCTTTCCATCCTAACTTTCCAGTGATCATACTCTTCAACAAATAGCAATGGGGCACGAGAAGGGCAACACATGCTATTTGCTTTTTGCATTGAATACATTTGTTGAGTTTGATGATTATGAGCAACAATTAAAGTTAAAGTATTGGAGCAGAAGAGGTATATAGAAGAAATTTTATCATGAACACAGAAATGATTAAGATACCAAGGTAATCTCATATCAACTTTAATATGTTCTTATAGATTCAAAGGAAAACCACTCAAGCTATGATACCAATTGAAAGTGCAAGACTTAGTGTGTGAACAAGGTTTGAAAACTCAAACCTTGAATTAACTTAAGATCAATGTCTGCTGCTAATATTTTGGTCCAATCAAGTCTGGTAAACTAGTCTTGTCTTGAAGTATGAAGATCAGCAAATTATTCAACAAAATATTCAAGTAAAGTAAATTGAGTATGAGAAAAGTAAAGATAACTTACGAACAATTAGAATGATGGAGAAAGAGATTTGACTTGCAATATATTTTGTATTTGATGTGAAGAGAATATTGCTACTTCAAGGTTACAATGCATGGATAAATCATCTCCTTAAATAGGAAAGGAGATAAAATAAGACAAAATACAAGACTTACATAGAGAATGTAAACCTGATAAGTCACACACGTGATTTAATTTATTTTGTCCTCTGAACAGTTCAATCAATAAATATGAAAAGGAGTATTTAATGCTTGTACATACTCTATTACATCAAAAACTAGGAATGTCTCAAAAATGTCTTCATCTCGGAAGAAGCTTGACTTCGGAACTCTTCGCATCTCGGAATGCACTTGACTTCGGTTCTAGTTTGGCTCGGATTGCTAGAGATCCACTTTTATGTATCAACAAACCTTCTCTATGCTTTTAGACCTTTATAAGCATTAAAGATCTAAGCTTTTTCATGATTCATCCATAGATCTATGTGTATTGTTGAGTTTTGGTCACTTTTGGTTAGTTTTTGTCCCTTTGGTGTTATTTCTTGGAGTTTGAGGAACTCCAAAACTTGTTAATTATGTTTCTTTAGTTCTAAACCTTTCATATAGGATAAAACTACCATACATGTGGCCATGCACTTGGTTTTAGCATTTCTTATGGAGTTTTGGAGTTAGGGTTTAGACTAGTTGGTGTTTGAACCTTTCTTATGGATACAACTGGGAACATTATCCATTAAGACCTTTGTGAGAATCATATTCGAGGTTTGGAGTTTTGGACTTAAAGGATTAAGCCCTTAATGAGGAAGGTTCTTAAGCTAGTTTCACTATGCGGCTAGACTCTTGGCTCGCGGTGTGAACTCGAGGCATTCATGACTATTTTTTTTCCTAGCTGTCACGAGGCAAGGAGTTGGTTGTGGCGTGATGACTGTTGACTTTTTGACTAGTTTGACTTTTAGTCAAAATTGTTGGGATTTGAGTAATAGACCAAGCATGGACCTCTATTGGTTTTAGGTGGTTTATGATAATTGTTTATTCTTCTGAGACCGTGTAATTCATGCAGGTAGTTTCAAGTGATTTTTTGTAACGTTCCATATTCACAAACAAAATTTTCATTTTTAATTAAGGCAAAACATCATTTTCATAAAACCCAAGTTAAGAAAACTCGTTTGTTCCAAAATATAGTTGGTTGAAAATAAACGTAATGTAATAAATGCGGAATCTCCAATGATGTCAATGAGTGTGTACAGTGACGCATTCTCCTTCCTATGATCACCAATGGTACCTGGAAAACATTTAATCTACAATTGTAAGCCAAATATTAGTAATTTCACCCAAAATAGCACACACCACAATATACATAAATTTCATGCACACACGAGCCTTCAATTTGACTATACCGCCTCTCAAGGCCTATAGTACACCTATACTACTCTCCTTGCCCTCTAGTCTATTGAATCTATATGCCTCAGAATTATTATCGAGTGACATAACTAATAGTATATGATCCTATAGCGTAACACCTTTATCAAGTTGGCACATTTTGTATATTTGTTATTAATGTGATTATTAATAAATAATATCAATTCTTGTATTTTAATTAGGGAATAATTATTGTTTTGTAAAATAATAATTATAAGAGAGTATAACTAGTTATTATTTCATATGGTATGAATTAATAAGTCATGCACAACCTTTTAACTAGTTGGATTCTTTTGTCTTTTACTCTATTATATGATGTTTTTAAAAGAACTATTTACTTTATAAAAATTTGAAATTATGCTCACTGCAACAAATATATATTCAATATATATATATATATATATATATATATATATATATATATATATATATATATATATATATGTTGGGGGTCAGAAATGGCATCGACCAAGTCCTCGCACGATGGCCTGGAGTGCCGCAATAGAATGCCTGGTCCTGGAGGGCTGAATGCGCTATATGGGTAAGGTTGCGCCCTTTCTTACACCAATTGGTTTTAGATCAACTGGTAGCGCTGATGCTCAACAAGTGGTATCAGAGCCAGTAACGAGGGTTTTATTCTCTCAGGGAGCAATTTCTGAGGGGGGGATTGTTGGGGGTCAGAAATGGCATCGACCAACTCCTCGCACGATGACCTGGAGTGCCGCAATAGAATGCCTGGTCCTGGAGGGCTGAATGTGCTATATGGGTAAGGTTGCGCCCTTTCTAACACCAATTGGTTTTAGATCAACTGGTAGCGCTGATGCTCAACAATATATATATATATATATATATATATATATATATATATATATATATATATATATATATATATATATATATATATATATATATACATGTACATGTGTGTGTGTATATATATATATATATATATATATATATATATATATATATATATGTATATATATATATATATATATATATATGTATATATATATATATATATATATATATATATATATACATTCCAACCAAACAAGTGGATTAAATACTTTTATTAGACTAAGGATGTAATGGTTTGTCCTTTTCTAAAAGGTATGGAGTTATGGAGCTTATGTTAGACAATGAGCTTAACCACTCTAGCATCTACTAATTGCATTTATGTAGACTATCCTAAATGATTGTTTAGGATGAAGTTTATAATAATCCCACTAATTGTCATCCCACAAGACAAGTGCTTAGAATGTTCTTTTTCTAAGTGGGAGCTATTCGGAACTTTAAGTGCTAAAGATCCATAAGATAAATGCATCATAGTTTGGAACTAGCAAGTTTTCAACTATTGTTGAATCTGGTCAATAGTTGATCGTAAACTAATAAGACATATAGAGATGCATTCATGTATGATTATCAAGTATGGACTTGATTAATCATCCTCGATATATTATGAATATAAAGAGTTAGTGAGTTTTCAAAGGAGAAAACATACATGAATGAAAAACCTTCCAGATTTAACCTAACATCTCAAAGTAAGATTCTTCTTTCTTATAAGATAATTACATAGTGTGATTTGATTACAAGTTAAGATGACTCTAGTGTTTTCTACAAATCTAGTGGGAGCGCAGTAACATTCCTAGCCTTATATGTAGTCGACATACTGATTCATGGAATAAGGATCTATATAGATAGATCATGGAAACTTAAATGATTGAGTAAAATTGCATTATTTGTCAAGGATCTTAAAGAGCTTAAGATATAAGACTCTAAGAGAGTTCATATTGTCATGTACCACATGACATAATTTTGAGCAAAATCCTAGTGCAAATGTTTTTGAACTAGATAATATGATTGTATTCGATATGCTGTTGCAATTAGATTAATCACATATGTCATGATTTTGCATAAAAGGCCAAATAAGTCGTATGATTAGGGCCTGTCGAATGATACCAGTATAATCCGAGAACAAGTCATTGTGTGACTTATAGGAACATTATAAAGTACTTGCGAGAACTATAGAAATATTCCTAATCTGCAGAGTATTTGAAAGAAAGCTATGTTTAAGGTTGTTACACATGTGCTAAACTTCCAAATAGATTGAGATGATTTTAATTACAGTTATGGATGAAGAGAAAGTTACATGGATAGTGGTTCCATGTAGATTTTAATTACAGTTATACATCAGATTTAGTATACATTCTGTCTTGGAGAACGACATACAAAGATGCTTAATGTATAGTTCATTATGACTATGAGTAATCTGATTACGCAATTATTGGTATCTAAGTCATATTTAAGCATCTAATACATTGTCAATAGTTTTCTTTATATATGAGTTATATATATATATATATATATATATATATATATATATATATATATATATATATATAGTTGAATATGTTTGTATTCGCAAAGTTTATGCAAATCAGGTTTGACAAATCTACTTACCTAAGTTCCTTCATCAGCTAAAGCATGAAAGTGAAGATGGTGTTATAGGAACTTGTTGATATAAGTAGATATATTTGATTGAAATTTAGTATTTGTATATTTGAACAGTACAAGCAACATATATTGTAATGAATTGATATATTGGATATGAGTCTATCATTGAATACTTGTTGTGTTCTATATTAGCATATTTAAATCCTTGAATAACTAGGTTGTTCTAAATGTCCATAGTCGTTCATAGTTTTGGGAGCATCTATGAGGCAAGACTAATATGAGTGGATTGTTGGATTCTCATGGAGATGAGAATAGCAAGAGTTGCTGCCAACTTCATATGTACTTGATTAGGAGAATAATTATTGGACTTGACCCGCATCAAAATCACTTTATGGGTCGTAGTCAAGAGTGATGTTTTGATGAAGGGTGTATCTTTGTATTCTTAGACCTAAGATGCATATTTGGGACTTGAAGTGTAGGGATTGTTGTGCTTTGACATGGTTTAACGTTGTTCCGTAAAAGACAGTCATAAGGGACATCTTTGGGTATAACATGAACTACATTGATAGGAATATGTAGTCAATATGGGATTTTCACCTTTTATTCTTTGAGAGTTAGACATCTAAGGCCTTACTTAAATTTGAACACTAAATGAGATTGATCGTGATCCATATCTCATGTTCGACATGATGTCTGAGACAAAGAAATAATTAATACCACACATATAGTAACAATTGTAGCTTAGAGCTCCTAGAATTGGCTGTTGATGAGATGACACCCTTCGTATGTTGTAAGGAGCAGTAGCCCATTGCTAGACGCTAGCTACTATCTATGTCAGTCTGTAATGAATCTTATGCAAGTGGTAGATTGTTGAATCTATATGCCCAAGAATCATTATGGAGTGACATTGCTAATAATATATGATCATATAGGGTCACACCTTTATCAAGTTGGCACATTTTGTGTATTTATTATTAATGTGATTATTAATAAATATTATCAATTCTTGTATTTTAATTAGGTAATAATTATTGTTTTGTGAAAATAATAATTATAAGAGAGTATAACTAGTTATTATTTCATATGATATGAATTAATAAGTCATGCAAAAGCTTTTGGACTAGTTGGATTCTTTTGTCTTTTACCTAAAGACAAAGTTTATATTTTATAAACATAGAGTTTATAAAAATTAAAGAATTCATCCTCTTTTAAGAGGTATGGCCGAATATATATATATATATATATATATATATATATATATATATATATATATATATATATATATATATATATATATAAGTGGACGTTGCTTGTCAACCTCCATGCTTTATCTCCCATGCTTCTAAAGGCAAGAAATACTTTAGAGTATTTTAAACTAAAGTCCTTACTTTGCATGGACTATATAAGAGTGCTTCTTGCATGGTTATTGAGCTAGTTTTTGGTCTAATTTCTCATCTTAAGGCATATGGTCGAAACCTCTCTATGTCCTCTTGAAACATCCCAAAAATCATGACCAAAAATTTCATTTTCATTTATAAAGAAAACCATAGTTATCTAAATCATTCCATCCAAAAACATAAGTCATAGTATCAAATCAGAGTATCATATCAAAACATCAGAGTGAACATCCCAGGTTGGAACATCGTGGTGTGTGCAATGCAGTCATCCCGAGCTCTTCCCTTTGCTACCGGAAGTACCTAAAACCAAAACTAAAACTGTAAGCACGAAGCTTAGTGAATTTCCCCCAAACCACCACATACCATACACATAATCATAATACTAGGAGATACGGGCCCCGCCCACACTCGGCTAACTAGCAGATACGGGCCCCGCCCACACTCAAGGAGATACGGGCCCCACCCACACTCAAGGAGATACAGGCCCCTCCCACACTCACTAACTAAGAGATACGGACCCCACCCACACTCAAGGAGATACGGGTCCCGCCCACACTCAACTATATATAAGATACGGGCCTCGCCCACACTCAGATACTAAACATACATACACGTATCACATAGACAACAACTATAACCAAAACTATCAATCATTCCTATATCCATGCTCAAATATGCTATGAGATACGGGCCTCGCCCACACTCAGCTACTAATCATTACACATAATACACAAAGGTCGGCCTTGGTGCCTTCGACCCGTTCAAACCAGGTGGAAACTCACCTCACTGTCAGATGATAGCTGGAACGTCTCTATCTGGAATCAGCTCTACTCACTCCCTGATCCAAAACAACTCCTTAGATACCATTCCATACTCATAACCCTTAAGGGTCAACTCTGGTCAAGTCAAAGTCAAAGTAAACGCTCCGAGTTGACTCAACTCGCCGAGTTTACCCTTCAACTTGTCGAGTTCTCATGAATCACAGAATTGTGAAATCGCGATCTAACTCGTCGAGTTTTCCTCCAACTCGCCGAGTTCATACTTCTCAACAGAACGAGACTTTCCTAGTACAACTCGTCGAGTTCCCTTGTGGAATCGCCGAGTTCCATTAACAGAATTGGGAATGCTCGACCCAACTCGTCGAGTTCTTCTATGAACTCGTCGAGTTCCTCGCATTTCTAGTCTATTCAGCCCTTTACTCGGATCTAAGGTTCCAAAATAAGGATCTACATTGTTTCCATGGCATATTTCTGTAAAGTTGACCACTTGATGGCTTTGCATGCCTCAAATGGACCCAATCTCGAGATATAGCAATCTACTTCTATGGACATGGTCTTTTCTTGGACAAGAATGGGTTTAAGACCCTTTTTATGAATCTAAGGACAAAATAGCACTGGGCATAGAAGTTCTTATCATCAGGACTATGAGGGTTATCATGTTTCCAACAATGGGGTCAAAAACACCCATAAAACAAGACTAAGAGAGATCTAAGCTATGAATCATCAAGTTAGGGACTTTTTACCTCAACAAGTTGCCAAAGATGGACGAGATCCCAGATCTAGTGCTTCCCCTCAAGCTCAATTACCTTCTAGTTCTTCCAAGTCGTTTACCAAGCACAAAATCACATAAAAATCCACTCAAAACCTCAATTTTCTCACCAAGGAGCTCAAAATACGATTTAGGGTTTCAGGGAGGCTGATGAGGGCTGGTGGGGAAAAGATTAAGTCCTTTAAATAGGGTGCAAAACCATGGAAATTAGGGTTTCATCCCAGCCGGTCTACTCGTCGAGTTGAGGCCTCTCAACTCGTCGAGTAGGTTACTTAAATCACGCGGTCCTGACAATCTCTACTCGACGAGTTTGGGGCTTCTAACTCGTCGAGTTGCCCTAAAACATGAATAAATTATGAATTAAATGCATACCAGGAATCCATGCGTTACAATTCTCCCCCACTTGTCTTAGACTTCGTCCTCGAAGTCTGCTGCCTCGAATAACTCTGGGTAATGCTCTCTCATATCCTCCTCGGGCTCCCATATCCTATCTGACCCCTTGTGGTGCATCCACTGCACCTTTACTAAATGTACAACCTTGTTCCTCAAGGTTTTCATCTTCCGATCCAGAATCATCACTGGCCGCTCAATGCAGTTCAGGTTGTCATCCACTTGGATGTCCTCTAAAGGCACAACTGCAGAGTCATCCATCAAACACTTCCGCAGCTGGGAGACATGGTAAGTGTTGTGGATCTGGCTGAGCTCTACTGGAAGATCCAAACGACAGGCCACACGGCCCACCCGATCCAAAAATCTAAAAGGACCAATGTAACAGGGGCCCAGCTTGCCCCGCTTCCTAAACCGGATGACACGCTTCCAAGGTGACACCTTCATGAGGACCATATCCCTTACTTGGAACTCTATGTCTGAACGGTGCTTGTTGGCATAGCGTTTTTTTCGTCTCTGAGCAGTCTGGAGCCTGCTCCGGACCTGCTGGATCTTCTCCGTGGTCTCGAGTACTACCTCAGCTCCCCATGAATCTCTGACCGACCTTGCCCCAACAGATTGTGGTACTACATTTCCTCCCGTAGAGCATCTCAAAAGGAGGTCGATCTATGCTAGCGTGGTAACTGTTGTTATACGAAAATTCCGCTAACGAAAGATACGTATCCCAACTGCCGCCGAATTCCAATACACACGCGCGCAACATGTACTCTAGGGTCTGAATCGTCCTCTCACTCTGCCCATCTGTCTGTGGATGAAAAACGGTACTGAAGTGAAGACGAGTACCCATCTCGTCGTGAAACCGCTTCCAAAATATGTAAGTGAAACAGACATCTTAGTCTGACACAACCGACACTGGCACTCCATGACGTGCCACTACCTTGCGTATGTAGATCTCGGCTAGCTTCTCAGTCGATATACTCTCCTGGATTGGGATGAAATAAGCACTAATGGTCAACCGATCCATGATGACCCATATCGAATCCACTCCACGTGCGGTCCTGGGAAGCTTTGTGATGAAATCCATAGTGATATCTTCCCATTTCCACACGAAAATATCCAACGGTTGCGTCTTGCAGTGAGGTCGCTGGTGTTCGGCCTTGACTTTCCTGCAAGTCAAGCACCACTCCACATACCATGCTATGTCCCGCTTCATGCAGGGCCACCAATAACCAGGGAGAAGATCCCAGTACATCTTCGTCGCCCCGCGATGGATGGAGAATATCGAATTGTGAGCCTCATCCATCAAAACGTGGCGTACACCACCCCAGTAAGGAACCCAGAACCTCTGGTGCAAGGTCAACAACCCACGGTTGTTATAATCAAATGAGGCCACCTGGCCTACGACCCGCTCACACTTCCAGCGCTCTTCCTTCATACCTTTGACCTGTGCCTCCCAAATCCGTTCCAACAACGGAGTAATCATTGTCATCCTCAGACATAAGTGTCGAATCGGAGCTACCTCTACCTTGCGGATAAGAGCATCGTCCACCACATTGGCCTTCCCTGGGTGATAAAGGATCTCACAATCATAATCCTTCACCACATCTAACCACCGACGCTGCCTCATGTTCAGATTCAGCTGATCCATCAAGTACCTCAAACTCTTGTGGTCCGTGTAAATGGTACAATGAACCCCATAGAGGCAGTGTTGCCAAATCTTGAGGGCGAAAACAACAGCCCCCAGCTCCAAATCATGTGTCGGGTAATTCACCTCATGATGCTTCAACTGCCTCGAAGCGTATGCTATCACATGACCTCGTTGCATCAGCACTGTATCCACACCCGTGATCGAAGCGTCACAGTAAAACACGAAATCCTCAACGCCTTCCGGCAAAGTCAGAATCAATGCCTCGCACAACTGCTGTCTGAGAGTCTTGAAAGTTGTCTGCTGCTCAGGACCCCATCGGAATGTCACAGACTTCTTGGTCAGTCGGGTTAAGGGAACAATTATCTTGGAGAAATCCTGGATGAAATCTCCGATAATAATCCGCCAGACCAATAAAATTCCAAATCTCAGATGGAGACCTCGGAACCTCCCACTGCATCACGGCCTCTAGCTTTGCCGGATCGACCAGAATACCCTTCTGGTTGACAAGGTGCCCCAGAAACAACACCTCGTGTAACCAGAACTCACACTTAGACAACTTCGCGAAAAGTCTCTACCTCCTCAGTGTCTCCAGCACCTCCCTCGGGTGCTCCTCATGTTGCTCCTGAGTCTTGGAGTAAACAAAGATATCATGGATGAAGACTATTCTATGCCGGTCCAGCGTCGGTCTGCACACGCGTTTCATGAGATCCATGAATGCGACAGGAGGATTGGTGAGCCCAAACGGCATCACCACAAAATCATAGTGACCATAGCGAGTCTGAAAGGCTGTCTTCAGAACGTCGTCGTCCCTGACTCCCATCTGGTGATAAGCCGATTGCAGATCAATCTTGTAGAACCAAGATGCAACCTGAAGTTGGTCAAATAAATCATCGATCCTCGGGAGGGGATAACGGTTATTCATCGTTACCTTATTCAGCTCCCGGTAATATATATACATCTGATGTAACCCGTCCTTCTTATTCACAAACAGGATCGGGGCTCCCCATGGCGAACTGCTCGGCCAGATAAATCCCTTGTCTAACAGCTCCTGCAGCTGTGTAGACAACTCCTACATCTCGGGAGCAGCCAATCGATATGGTGCCTTGGCTATCGGAGCCGCACCAGGAACTAGGTCAATCCTGAACTCTATCTACCTCTCTGGAGGTAACCCAGGAAAATCCTCTGGGAACACGTCCAGGTACTTCCGTACTATCGGCACATCATGCACTGTCGCCTTACCCTTATCCCGGGTATCCATAACATAGGCGACATAACCTGCGCAACCCTGCTGAAGATAGTGCCTAGCTCTCGCTGCTGAACACAAAGACGGCCCATGTTGCGGCCTCTCGCCCTGAATCACCAACCCTCCCCCACTTGGGGTCCTAACTCGTACCAGCTGCTACTCATAGTCAATCACTGCCCCATTGGGGCTCAACGAGTCCATACCCACGATAAACTTATTCCCTCGCAGGGGAATAGGGACTAAATCCACCGAAAAATGCTCATCAAACAACTGCAATGTACATCCACGATGAACCGTCGCAACCCGAACGGTCCTACCATCCGCTATCTCTACATCAAGTGGATAATCCAGCTCTCCCGGAGCCCCAACAAATCGCTTGCTCAGCGCGAGCGATACAAAAGATCGGGTAGCCCCCGAATCAAATAATACCAGAGCAGATATACCGTTCACAAGGAACGATCCTATAATGAAACACATAAACATAAGCAATAATTAATATAAATAAAGAGATAAGGAGAAGATACATACCCGTCACTACATCAGGTGCTGCACGTGCCTCCTCTTCTGTCAGCTGGAAGGCTCTGCTGTTCGCCACTAGTGCCTCAGTCCGACCCTGAAGGCCATCAGTAATCCTCAATGTATCAGGAGCGGGTGATGCCACCTGTCCTGCTACTGCTAAACTCGAACACTGGGACCTCTTGTGGCCCCTCTGATTGCACTATAAGCAAATCAGATCAGATACTGTCAGACTGATGGTGGTAGCAGTACAATCCCTGCTGACATGACCAGTTCAGCCGCACTTGAAGCAGCCCGAACTACCCGCCCTGCACGTCCCCTCGTGCGACCTACTACACTTGTCGCAGCGGCCTCGGCTCTGCTGGCCCTTCCCTCGGGAATCTACCTTGGGCTTCTTGCCCGAGCCCTCCACACTAGATGCCACATCTGGCTTCCTCTTCTTCTCCATCTATAAATCAATCTCCCTCTCACTATCCCTCGCTATCATATCCTCCAGCATCTTGCAACTGGATCGGCTCACAAACTGGCGGATATCACTCAGAAACATCTCATGGTACCAACCCTTTTTCATCTCCTCGTCTGCCACATACTGCGGAACAAGAAGCGCCGTCTCCTTGAACTTGGAGGTGATCTCAGTCACCATCTCAGTCTTCTGCTGGAGATCCTTGAACTCCCTAGCAAGCTGTTGCACCTTAATCACAGGTGCTAACTCGGCCCTAAACCTGGTCGAAAAGTCGCTCCAGGTCATCACATATAAAGTTGCATCATCTCCACTGGCCTGTCCAACCTCCTCCCACCAATCACGAGCCCTGTCCTTCAGAAGGCAGGAAGCAAGTCGAACCTTGTCCCCATCGGGACAACGGCTGGTACGGAAGGCGTTGGCGACATCCGCCAACCACCTGTTGCTAGCAATGGGGTCCCTATCCCCATGATAGTTTGGAGCCCCACAAGCTCGGAACTCCCTGAATGTCATCGTGCGTGCCGCTAGCATGTCTGCCATCTCAGTGCAGAATGCACCCAACGTCTCGTCAAGAATCTCCAACATGCCCTCCTTGACTGTACCGAAGATCACAGGAGTCTCGTCCAAAATACTGCGTGTGACCTCAGATGAAATGAACTCTCTCATCAGCTCATCGAGCTGTCCGGCTCCAGAGCGCGAGCCTGATCCCTCACCGACACCTGAACTGCCAACTGGTCTAGTGCGTAGCGTCACCATACTGAAAATACAGCATAACAAATGTCAGAATACTCATCATAACTCGAGGGATCACACACACTACAAGTTCCTTGGGTTCATCTCAGCCCTCCTTGATTCAAGTACGAATCCTTTGCTTTCAGTAGTACGGGCCCATACTACCTTCCACATCTATCCGTACTTTCCTCAAGAGTTGCCTTGACTCCACCAAGTCCCTTATACTACTAATGATAGTCATACTAATCTTATCCTAGGCTTGCCTTAGGGTAATCTCCGACCCACTCTCCGCAATCAGCTGCATAAGAAATCCATGTTACCTCTCCCTAACTAGCTTGCGAATATGATTACATATCACTAAGACGAGATAATTCTTCGAATGAGAGGTCCTATCCTACCACGGATAGACTCAAACGAGAGCTGCGAAATAAAAACCTAACCTTCTAAAATTATTTAGTCCTCGTAATATGTAACTTAACATATTCGTTTACTAGTTAGTTAAAGATAACTAGCACTCCTAAAGGCACAAAGAAAGCAGCATTCAAGCATCGAGTAAACAAAACCGAGCATATTCTAATCAGGATATCATATCACTGACTAATCAGTACTACCATGCAGTTTATAAGCTCATACAGTAGGCATACAGGGCATCCTTCCTAGATCCTTAGCCCTAGTCTACCATATAGTTCTCATACACATATAGAAGGCATACAACGCATCCTTCCTAGATCCTTAGCCCTAATCTAGCATGCAGTTCTCATAATCATATCATAGCATAACAAACATATATGGGTAATTTGGGAGAACTTACTCGAGCTCGGCTGATTGCATGCACCACACCCTTTTCTCTTTTCAAAATCTTTTTTGTAAAAAAAATGGTTTTTCTTTTAAAAAAAATTTATACCAAGTCCTTAGTTTGAATCGACACACACCCGAGAGTGTACCCGAATCCCTCAAACCAAGGCTCTGATACCAACTTGAAACTTCCCAAAAATCATGACCAAAAATTTCATTTTTATTTATTAAGTAAACCATAGTTATCTAAATCATTCCATCCAAAAACGTAAGTCATAGTATCAAATCAGAGTATCATATCAAAACATCAGAGTGAACATCCCAGGCTGTAACATCATGGTGTATGCAATGCAGTCATCCCGAGCTCTTCCCTTTGCTACCGGAAGAACCTGCAACCAAAACTGAAACTATAAGCATGAAGCTTAGTGAATTTTCCCCAAACCACCACATACCATACACATAATCATACTACTAGGAGATACGGGCCCTGCCTACACTCAAGGAGATACAGGCCCCGCCCACACTCGGCTAACTAGGAGATAAGGGCCCCGCCCACACTCAAGGAGATACGGGCCCCGCCCACACTCACTAACTAAGAGATACGGGCCCCGCCCACACTCAAGGAGATACAGTCCCCGCCCACACTCATCTATCTATGAGATACAAGCCTCACCCACACTCGGCTGCTAAACATACATACAAGTATCACACAGACAACAAGTATAGCCAAACTATCAATCAGTCCTATATTCATGCTCGTTGAGTTCCTCCTTCTCAACAGAACATGACTTTCCTAGTACAACTCGTCAAGTTCATTCTTCTCAACAGAACAGCACTTTCCTAGTATAACTCATTGAGTTCCCTTATGGACTCGCCGAGTTCCATTAACAGAATTGGGAATGCTCGACCAACTCGTCGAGTTCTTCTATGAACTCGTCGAGTTCCTCATATTTCTAGTCTATTCAACCCTTTACTCAGATCTAAGGTTCTATAATATAGATCTACATTGTTTCCATGGCATATTTCTGTAAAGTCGACCACTTGATGGCTTTGCATGCCTCAAATGGACCTAATCTCGAGATATAGCAATCTACTTCTATATATATGGTCTTTTCTTGGACAAGAACGAGTTTAAGACCCTTTTTATGAATCTAAGGACCAAATAGCATTGGGAATAGAAGTTCTTATCATCAGGACTATGAGGGTTATCGTGTTTCCAACAATGGGGTCAAAAAGACCCATAAAACAAGACTAAGAGAGATCTAAGCTATGAATCATCAAGTTAGGGACTTTTTACCTCAGAAAGTTGCCAAAGATGGACGAGATCCCAGATCTAGCGCTTCCCCTCAAGCTCAATGACCTTCTAGTTCTTCCAAGTCCTTCACCAAGCACAAAATCACACAAAAATCCACTCAAACCCTCGAGTTTCTCACCAAGTAGCTCACAATACGATTTAGGGTTTCAGGGAGGCTGATGAGGGATGGTGGGGAAAAGATTAAGTCCTTTAAATAGGGTGCAAAACCATGGAAATTAGGGTTTTATCCCAGCCGGTCTACTCGTCGAGTTGAGGCCTCTCAAATCGTCGAGTTGAGGCCTCTCAAATCGTCGAGTAGGTTTCTTAAATCATGCGGTCTTGATAATCTCTACTCGACGAGTTTGGGGATTCCAACTCGCCGAGTTTCCCTAAAACATGAATAAATTATGAATTAAATGCATACCAGGAATCCAGACGTTACACCTCCTCATCTCTCTCTTTTGAAGTTAGTTTGCTGGTTTAAATTTTTCTTGATTTTTCTCCTTTAGTGCTTATTTGAGTTAAGTACTTAAAGGCTTAAGACACTCAAGAATACAAGAAGGAAGTAGCATTCCAAGTGCCTTACTCTTGATGGTGGATACACATAGAGAAATCATATTATTTGATTTTTCTTATATTCATCAACACCCCAAAACCAAGTGGGTACAAAGGCTTCAAAGATTGTCATTCTAAAAACTCTAGGGTTGTTTTAATTTCATTCTGACATCTATTAATAAATCCTTGATGGTTTGGTTTTGTTATAAACTAAAAATAAACATGCTATTTTTTGAAGTCTTATGTTGCAGTTTTTGTGAAAAACAAACGTATATTTTGTACCAAAACCCATCACAGTCCACGATTGGTGTGACATCCTCAATTTCACGGCCAGAAAAAACCTATTTGTTTATGCTTTATTTGAAAATCAGAGTATACTTTTGAAGAAATATGTTGCAGAATTTGTTCCAAAAATATGATAAAGAATTTATCAAAGCATTTCCGACGAAATGTATTTTCATTATATTAAAAATCTCGGGTTGTCATTGTCAATACAAATCAAAAGCATAAACATAAACAACATATGCCTTACAACATCTATTTATTCTAGTGTCCTATAATCCATTGATCTCTCATCAGAACATCACTCCTATGCTCTGTTGCTACTACCTGTATACAAGAAACTGAGTGGGTCAGGCGTGGGAGTCTGGTGAGCACATAGGGTTTTCAACCGATAATAATTAAGTTTACTAATTTCATCAATTCAATCAACCTGATTACCCGTTCCCGTTATCCTCACTTTTTGGTCCCTAAAGCATCTGAATTAAGGGACCTAGCCTAAGGATTTTCATCGGGATGACAACAATGCTTAGGTGATTCCTCAACAATATATGTCAAATAAGGCAACCATGCAGGGGATGGAGTACACCTGGTGAACACTTAGTTCTAACCACCTATGGGTTGCGAGCCTGCTAGCGTTCCACTGGACTGTCTAGAATAGTCCGTGGTCGTAATCTATACTCCGCTAGAAGACTGAATCATCCTAAACATTGAGGCCTGTCATCATTTATTTCATCATCTATATCATCTACCAATCTTTATCCATCATAATTATAGGTACAAAATACATATACAGTTTAAATAAAATAAAACATGTATATTTTGTTCATCCAGCATAGATATCACGATCAAAGATAATATGCACACATAGCACGTAATTTATTATAAATAATTCATATCTATGTGTAAGATAAAAGTACCTATGCACTCACTTTTTAAAGTGATGATTCCAAACTCGGGCAGTTCTTCGCTTCTAACAATTCTATTTTCCTTCAACGAAACCTGGTATCATTACCGCTAGATTTTAGTCTAATATTTATTGCGATTAATTACGAGCGATGTTGTTTTATAAGTGTTAAACAATACTTTTCAACCACTATGTACAAAAAGGGGCCAGACATGAAACACCGGAGGGCAGGACCATTTTGGCATTTAAGTTGTTCTGAAATCCAACAACCCTATGCGGCCCTTCAAACCAGATTCCCCGTAGCGCGAGTAGTTAAAAGATATTATAATAACACTTTGTATATATATATATATATATATATATATATATATATATATATATATATATATATATATATATATATATATATATTGTTTATAAGTTCATAATAACGATAATAAACTTAAACATAAGCTATACTTAAAGTAGGGTAAGCATAACTAACTTACTAGGGGGTTTGGCTAGGAAACCGGGAAGCTCTTCTTCTCGGAGCCTTCTGGCGATCCGAGACTCGTCTCTAGCACTTAGGAAGTACTAGGGAAGGGGAGGGGGTTTAGAGAGATGTTTGAGAGAGAAAGAAGGCTGAAGGTGTGAAGAATTGAAGGAAACCTCATATCTATTTATAGGAGGTTGGAAGCGAGTGCGCGGGGTGTAACTTCGGTGTACGCTGGGCGTACTCAGTATGCGGAGCGTCCAAAGTGTTACGTTGCGCGTACGAAGGCCAGCTGTCAGCATTCGAAGCGAGGACCGTGGGGAGCAAGCGAGGGTGCAGATTAAGCCACATCACCTTCCTCACAAGAGTATAGTCCCGACTTCTAAATTCAGTAACTTTTGCATATGACTTCCATTTTCGACGTTCTTTATATCCACGCGTACGTGGCTATGTACTCTACAACATTCGTTTAGACTCTGTTGACTAATTTTGTCTTTATTTTTAAAGTTATATTTTAACAGGTCTGGACAGGTAAGTCCGTTAAAAATTCATAACTTTGTCATCTGATGTCCGTTTTCGTCTGTGTTTATATCGTAGAGTTCTTATTAACGAGATCTTCAATTCTCGTTTAGATTGTGTCGGCTAAAAATCGGTCAATCTAAAATTCAAATTCCGGGCTGTGCACTGCTATGCTAAATCTTAAAAAATTCATAACTTCCTCATACGAAGTCAGATTTAGACGTTCTTTTTATGCATACTCTCGCTTTAATGTTTACTATGACTTTGTTTTAGATCGCTAAGGCTAAAAAGTATTTTATCGCAAACTCACTTTTTACGATTCCCGATGTCGTGCCGGTTTTGCTGCCAAACTTCGACAGGTCATAACTTCTTCGTTATAAGTCGGATTTTAGCGTTCCTTATATCCCCGAAATCCTTGTTACGACTAATTCAACTTTCTTCATAGATATTGGGTCTATCTATTATTTTATTTTGATGTTTATTTTTATTATTATTTTATGACTAAGTATAATGCACACAAAATCACATAAATCACATATATTCAAGTAATTCCTCTTCATTGCTTCAAAATAGGTTACAATTGTTGACCCTAACTATTACATCATCATACTAATGCTTATCCAGAAACACGGGCGTTACAATTCTCTCCTCCTTAGGATGATTCCGTCCCGGAATCATGCATCAGCAAACAGATGTGGATTGTGACTCATCATGTCACTCTCTGTTTCCCAGGTGAGGTTCGGCCCGTTCGTATGTTTCCATTGCACAATCACCAAGTCAACTATCGTGTGTCGTAATCTCTTCGTCTTACGATCAACAATTGCCTCAGGCTCTTCGATGAGCCTCTTATTTTCATCCATCCTTAACTCCAAAAGTGAAATTATATCGGAAACTTCTCCCGTGAACTTCCTCAAATAAAACACATGGAAAGTGTTATGAATACCATCTAGTTCTTTTGGCAATTCCAGCTTGTAATCTTGGTTCCCAATCCTCTGAAGAACCTTGAATGGTCCAATAAACCTCGGACTTAGCTTTCCTCTCTTTCCAAATCTTATAAGTCCCTTCCATGGTGAGAATTTGAGCAATACCGAATCTCCAACTTCGAATGTCATCGATCGTCGCTTCTTGTCAGCATAGCTCTTTTGGCTATCTTGAGCCGCTAACATCCTTTCTCTAATCACTTTTAACTTTTCAGTAGTCTGATGGAGTATTTCGGGGCCCATAAACTGCTTTTCTCCGACATCAATCCAACAAGATGGCGTACGACACTTCTGACCATACAAAGCTTGATAAGGTGCCATCTTAATGCTTGAATGGTAACTATTGTTGTAGGAAAAATCTACCAGGGGTAAATGCTCGTCCCAGTTACCTTGGAATTCTATGGTACATGCTCTTAACATGTCTTCCAGTGTTTGAATCGTTCTTTCACTCCGACCCTCATTATGCGGATGGTAGGCTGTACTTAAACACAATTTCGTACCCATTTCCTCTTATAGACTCCTCCAAAACCTCGATGTGAAACGACTATCATGATCTGATACAATCGTTAACGGTACACCGTGAAGTCTCACTACCTCCTTCATGTAATCATTTGCAAGCTTATTTATATACCATCTCTCATTAGCTACTATGAAGTGTGCACTCTTTGTGAACCGATCCACGACTACCCAAATCATGTCGTGTCTGTTCTTCGTCCTAGGTAGTTTAGTCACAAAATCCATGGTGATGTCTTCCCATTTACCCATTGGTACATGTAAAGGTTCTAAACTCCCATACGGTTTCTGATGTTGTGCTTTAAGTCTTGCACATGTTACACAATCACCCACATACTTTGCAACATCAAGCTTCATCGTCGGCCACCAGTTGTAAGGCTTCAGACCCTTATACATCTTAGTGCTACCAGGATGAATTGCGCACATGGTCTTGTAAGCTTCTTCCATTAGAAGATCTCTTATTCCTCCCATCTTAGGTACCCAAATCCTATCATGGAATACCTTCAATCCTGGGTTATTTGTACCGAATACCAACATTTTGTCTAAACGTTCTTCCTTTAGGTTATTTTTCTCCAAAGCTTCTTCCTGAGCTTTCTTGATGCTTTCCACAATCGTTGAGACAACTTCTATTCTTAACGCTCTTGGCCTTTTCCTTTCCAACTTTACCTTTCGACTTAGAGCATCAGCTACGACATTTTCTTTACCAGGGTGGTAAAGTATCTCATAGTTGTAATCCTTGAGAAACTCTAGCCAGCGTCGTTGCCTTATATTCATTTCTTTTCTATCAAAGAGATACTGGAGACTTTTATGATTAGTGAAGAGTTTGCACTTTGTGCCGTAAATATAATGCCTCCATATCTTTAATGCAAATACCACTGCTGCCAACTCCAGGTCATGAGTGGGGTAGTTCTTCTCGTGCTCGTTCAATTGTCAAGATGCATATGCTATCATTTTATCTATTTGGGTTAGACAACAACCTAATCCAACTCTAGATGCATCGCTATAGAATGTGAAGTCTTCAACTCCGTAAGGTAAAGAAAGAATCGGTGCTTCACACAACTTCTTCTTTAATTTATTGAATTCTTCTTCATGTTACTCACTCCATGTATATGTAGCTCCTTTATGGGTCAAATCTGTCAATGGAGCAGCTATCGAAGAAAAGCCTTGGATAAACCTTCGGTAATATCCAGCTAATCCCAGAAAGCTTCGAATCACAGTGGGACTTTTTGGTCGTTCCCATTTCATCACAGCTTCAATCTTTGCTGGGTCAACCATTATTCCCTCTTGGTTAAACACATGACCCATGAATTGGACTTCTCGAATCCAAAAATCACATTTGGAGAACTTTGCATACATCTTCTCCTTCTTCAGAACTTCTAATACTTCATGCAGGTGCTTGTCATGCTCCTGTTGGCTCTTAGACTAAATCAGAATGTCATCTATCAACACTGTTACAAATTTATCGAGGAATGGTTTACAAACCCTGTTCATCAAATCCATAAATGATGCTAGAGAATTGGTTAGTCCAAATGACATAACCAAGAACTCATAGTGTCTGTATCTCATTCTGAATGTGGTATTCTCAATATCTTGTTCTGACACCTTTAGTTGATGATATCCTGACCTGAGATCGATCTTTGAGAAATAGCTCCAACCTTGCAGCTGATTGAACAAGTCATCAATCCTTGGCAATGGATACTTGTTCCTCACCTTTGCCTTGTTCATCTCTCTATAGTCTATGCACATCCTCAAACTTCCATCATTCTTCTTTACGAATAAGACCAGAGCTCCCCATGGTCAAGAACTAGGTCTAATGAAACCATTGTCTAACAACTCCTAAAGTTGCATCATAATCTCCTTCATCTCTGTCGGTGTTAACTAGTATGGTGCTTTCGCTATTGGTGTCGATCCTGGAAACAAGTCTATTCGAAACTCTACTTGTCTATCAGGGGGAAATCAAGGAAGATCTTCGGGAAATACTTCCGGATAGTCACACACCACTGTATTCTTTGTATCTCCTTCTTTGCATCTATTATAAATGCCAAGTATGATGTGCATCCTTTAGACAAACATTTTCTGGCTTGTTGAATTAGATGTCTAAGCCCATAACTATTATTGGTATGTACTCGACCCGAGAGTAGCATGGTCCATTTGGGGTGCATATCATCAGGACAATTTGTTAGGATGGACTCTTGAGAGAAAAGTTATATATGATTTATTAATATATTATAAGTTATAATATATTAATATGAAATCATATGTTTTATTAGTATTGATCAAGAATTAATTTGGAATTAATTTAGTGATCAAAAGAGACTAATTAAATCTATAGGGACTAATTATGATAATTAGTTATATTTATATGTGTTGGGCTTATGATCCATATTGGACCAAGTTTATGTATGGATACATAAAGAGTTAGGCCACATGAACCATGGATCATAAACCCATGGGTATGGATTTGTGTTATACCCATGACCCTTGAAATCCAACATATAAATACACGCTCTTAACCTAAAAAACGCCTACATGCTTGTTCTTGGAGTTCATGGGTGTTTTTGGGTGCATGGAATTCTCTCTCAAGTTCCACCTTTGTCCATGATGTGTTGTGACTTCATTTGAGGCTTCCACACTGTTAGGGCTAAGCTCTTTAATGCCAAATTCGTCAAGTTCTACAAGCTACACAAAGAGGTAAACTTCTAGCTAGTATTTTATGTAGTTTATATCATTTGTATGCTAGTTGTAGGCTTAAAGCTTTGGAAACCATTTGCATGTATAATTAGTGAAAACATAGATCCAAAGCTTCTAGGGTTGTATGTGCACCATAGGATGTTGTACTATACAAAACCCAACATGGCTTTCATCAGGGAAATGATTCCATAATTCACTCTATGTGTGTCTCCGTACACCATAAATGACTCTTTTCCAGGTGGGTTTACTCTCACCATCTTCTTCCTGTATAGTATCTCGGCATCGTTTTCACTAAGCCAATCCATTCCCAGTATGATGTCGAAACCATTCAACTCAATGGGCAACAACTCCTCGTGGAATTTATTCTCATTCAAGTCGATGACCATGTTTTTAGTGCAATCGCTAACAATTATGTATTTGCCACTGCCAACTTCTACAAATAGAGCATTATCGAGTTTATCTATAGGCAATTCTTGTCTTCTACCAAACTTAAGCGATATAAAGGAGTAATTGATGGGTTTGAACCAAAAAAACATCCTATTTGCTCATACAAACCCTAATGCTTGGATCTAGGTTTCTCTATTGTACATGCAATTCATCCAAGACTTACAAACCCTAGATCTAGTGTATATAATTCAAAATTAGCATAACAAAACAGATCTGGATGATTACCTTGATTGTTGATTGTAGATCTTGAAGCCTTGAGAACTTTAGCACCTCAAATGTTGTGCCTCTAATGAATCACAAACACCAAAAGCAATTGGATGAAACAAGAGAGAGAGGGGAGAGGAGAAATTCGGCTCTAAGACTTCTAGGGTTAGGTGTAGTCGAATTCTCATGCCCAAGGGGTTCTTATATAGGTGTAGGAATTAGGGTTTCAGTCATTATCCTTATCTGGTTACTTAGTCACCAAGCAGCCCATAAGATAATTCTAGAATCCCCATTATGGACGAATTCTTAAGGCCTTATCCTTAGAATTCGTCCACCCTATCATTTAGGGTTTCCTTGCCCAACCTTGTAACTATCACATAATTACAATTCAGTCCCCCTAGTTCAATTAACTTCTTTTGATCACAAAATTAGTTCTCAATTAATTCTTGACCAATGTTAATTAAACAAATATGATTTTTCTTTTAATATATTATTCTTATAATATATTAATAAACCATAATAACCTCTTTCTCTAATATTCCTCCAGTCAAGTTACTTTGGTGAAGGCAACCCAAAAGGACCATGCACAACCGGGTCAAGTACTTAGACACTAATCCAACAGTCTCCCATTTGGATAAGTCTAATAACTATAAATGCAAATGCAACTTCTAGATCCGATTAGCAATCGCAGTTCTCAAAACTCTTGATCTTATTAATAACCTGTCCTTAAGATAAGGGATCGTATAATCCTCTGTTCTAGATATCGTGCTGACAATTACATGGAACATAGTCATACTTATTGTCCAGCAATTTGTTTCTCGATCTTAGATTCATTTGACATAGAACTCAATTGAACACATCAATTCAGTCCTGACCGGGCCCGACACATAAATCAAATCAAATCATCGAGGGGCCCTGATATCGCTTTTACCCTCTTAGCATAAAAGGAACAGATAAACTTCGACTTATATGCATTTACTATCCACTAATCAAATCATACATAAGAATGCGTTTTATAACATCAAATTACTGATGTGTTTACGCATTATCAATGCACAACCAATTAGAAAACAACAAACCGTATATCTAGGTTTTAAGACCATATGATATTATCGTCTTGCGATCACTCGTGATAAATTCCATGAAGTGATTCCAGCAAGCGCGGGTCTAATCCAATGCTCAAATAAAACTCATAAGCACTCATGAACGTTGTAGCAAACCTTTGCTATGTCTAATACACTTTAGACAATCAACACACCAATTCATAACAATCTTCTTTCATACCTACTCCCAAAGTATGAACGATTGTGGAACATTCGAATAATCTTATTATTCAGGAAGTCAAAACATGCAAAATGAAACAATAGATAAATAATTAACATAAGACAATAACTTTACTTACAAATAATACTCTTTTATTTAATCATCAAATGTCAATTACATTTATCTATTACACATTTCTAAACTTTCTAATCTAAACTAATATCGTCTTTCAGCCCGATGCTCTTAGCATGCTGCAAGTGCTTAACCCTACTCAGTCCCTTCGTAAGGGGATCTCCTAGGTTATCTTCTAACGATACCCTCTTCACTACGAGGAGTCCTTCTTCCACCCGATGTCTAATAAAGTGATATTTTTTGTCGATATGTCGAGATCTGCCATGATCCCTTGGTTCCTTGGTTAAGGCAACCGCTCCTTCATTATCATAGAAAATCTCCATGGGCTCCTTTATGGCTGGCACAACTGCAAGGTCTCCAATGAAGTTCTTCAACCATATTTCCTCCTTTGACGCTTTGTTTGCCGCTAAATACTCTGATTCGTACGTTGAATCAACTAAGGTCTCCTCCTTGGAACTTTTCCAAGTCACTGCTCCTCCATTCAAGGTAAAGACCCAGCCCGACTGCGAACGGTAGTTGTCCCTGTCGGTTTGAAAACCGGTGTCACTATACCCTCGCACCCTTAAGTCATCACTCCCACCGAGGACTAGAAACCATTCCTTGGTCCTCCGAAGGTACTTAAGAATATTCTTGACTACGGTCCAATGTGCTTTGCCAGGGTTCCCCTGATATCTGCTGACCATGCTCAAGGCGAAGGCCATATCAGGGTGAGTACAAGTCATAGCATACATAATCGAGCCAACTGCGGAAGCGTATGGTACTCGGCTCATTTCTGCTATCTCGACTTCGGTACTCGGGCTTTGAGTCTTACTCAACTTGGCATTACTTTGGATTGGTAACTCCCCTTTCTTTGAATTCTCCATACTAAAACGTTTTAGTACCTTGTCCAAGTAAGTATTATGACTAAGTCCTATCAGTCTCTTACTTATGTCTCTCGCTATCCTTATTCCCAAAATATAGGCAGCCTCTCCGAGGTCCTTCATAGCGAAGCACTTCCCAAGCCAGGATTTAACTTCCTTCAGGGTTGGGATGCCGTTTCCTATGAGTAGTATGTCATCGACATACAATACGAGGAAGCTTACTATACTCCCACTGGCTTTGACATATACACATGATTCATCATCGCTTCGCAGAAAACCAAACTCTTTGACTTTCTCATCAAAACAAAGATTCCATCTATGAGATGCTTGTTTTAGTCCATAAATGGACTTCTCAAGCTTACACACTCTATTAGGGTGCTTCGCATCGACAAAACCCTCTGGCCGAGCCATGTAAACATCCTCAGCCAACTTCCCGTTAAGGAAGGCGGTTTTGACATCCACCTGCCATATTTCATAGTTATGAAATGTAGCAATGGCTAGCATCACCCTGATAGACTTTATCTTCGCAACTGGTGAGAAGGTTGTTGGATTAGTTTCTAAGTCCATAACTATAATTGGTATGTACTTGACCCGATTGGCATGGTCCATTTGGGTTGCATGGCATCAGAACAATTTGGATAGACTTTTGTGAGAAAAGGATATTTATGATTTGTTAATATATTATAAGTTCTAATATATTAATATGAAATCATATTATTTAATTAGTATTGATCAAGAATTAATTTGGAATGAATTTTGTGATCAAAAGGAGACTAATTAAATATATGGGGATTGATTGTGTAATTCATTCATTCTTATATATGTGGGCTTATGGTCCATAGTTCTTCATGTTGGGCTAAACTCATGGAGTAACCCATGGATACTCCATAGAGGTTTTAACCAATAGAGCATGGAGAATATGGAAAGACATGAGTTACATGGTGTAACCCTAATAGCCACCATATATAAGGACCCCATGGCTCAAGAAATTGGCACTAGTGTGTGTACACATGAGGGCTAGCCGATTTGAGCATATGAACCTTTTCTCTCAAGTTATTCCAAGATGTTGGTGATGTTGTGTGAACCATTTGAGGTGTCACACTTGAGGCACTAGGCTCTTAAGCTCCATGGAATCAAGCTACAACAAAGAGGTATCTAATTCTACTAGAATTTATATTATATGTACTTCATATTATGCTAGTTAGAACAATACCTTGGAAAATTGATATTTGCATGTATAATAGAGAAAACATAGATCCAAGGTATTTAAGGTTGCATGTATACCTTAGGAGTGTTAGAATGCTCAAAACCCTTCAGTGGTATCAGATCCTAGGCTTGTTTTCAATTATACTTGATGCAAATTGCTGAAAAAAGCTGAAAAAATCGATTTTCTGGCTGTCTGGGCACTGGACTCACCGAGTCCACTGATGAACTCGCCGAGTCCATGAAGAAATTCATCCTACTCGTCGAGTAGGTTCATACACTCGACGAGTAGGAGCCCTTGACAGCATATTTTCGAGTTTTTTGGCTGGAATTGGACTAGGACCATTAGCCTAAGCTGTTTTTGAACTAATAAACTTGTTTTTGATGTGGTAATGTTCATGCTAATCCAATTTCAAAGATAATTGTCATAATTTCAATATTTGTATTAGTTATGTTCATGCTAATTTCTTGAAGATTGATGATTTGAATTATCTTGTTCTTATGAGTTAGCTTAGATTAATAGAAAAGTTATGAGATAATATGTTTTCAATCCAAATTAATCTAAAAGTTGTTCATAATATGTTTTTTTGTAACTTGTCCTGAAGTTATATGAAAAGTCATATTTATGATTATTAAAACTCATAAGATTTCTATAAGTTATGAAAAATGGAGAGTCTCATTTTTAAATGTTTTAAAGTATTCCATAACTTGTCCTCAAGTTATGGAACTTGAAGAGTTTTTCATTAAAACTACTTTAAACACATAAGTTATGGAATTGAAAAGTTTTTGAATAGTTGAAAACTTGCCGTCAATTTTGGAATTTGTAAAGTTAAGCCCTTAGAATTTTAAAAGTTAAAATTCAACCCTTATACTTTATAGTATTATAAGTTAATAATATATATATATATATATATATATATATATATATATATATATATATATGTATAAGAGCAAGTCAGTCTTACCGTTAGTAGGCCTCATTCAAGAAGTCGGTCTATAAGGGGGGGTATAAGGTTGTTGCCTATAAAATGGCAATTTAATGGGTGTCCATTCTCACCCATCGCTTCCTTGACTGTTGGAGGGGCGTTAGTCGAACGGGTAGGACAAGGACCAGAATTCTCCCTTCATTAAAAGTATTAATGATAAATACTAAGTAACTAAACCTTTTATAAATTCCCAATTTTAGTTACTTAGGAAAATGTGAATTTGGTGCTAACCCATGAAATTACACTTTGCACTTTGTTTAAGTCGTTAGTGGAGCGTGTGTGGTTAACCGTCACACTAACCTGGATTTAACAAGGTAGGTAAAAGGTAACTTAATGTTTATCATAGTATCGGTGGAGCGCGTGTGGTTAACCAACACATCGATTGAGTGGTAAATATTAAGGGTACCAAGTATATTTGCGTGGTTATTCACACCTTGTTTTGTGATCCTCGGCATCCCAGTCACAAAATTTGAGAGGGCACAATCGAGATTGAAACATGCCATTGAAAAGTTCAATGAATCTCAAAATATCTAGGAGTTTCAATTCCAATTAAAAACTAATAAATTATTCGTTTTTCATGGTGGAAATTGGTGAATCATCATTCGCCTACCTTCAAATATTCTATAGCTTGGATTACGACATCCCTCTTCCAAGTTATAAAATATTGTGTTGGGTCCTAACCTTAATATTTCATATTGGGTGTTATATTAAGGACTTCAAATCAACTATCTTGAATATCTCCCAAAAGATGTCTGGTTTAGACAATTATGATCTTCCCAAAACTCTTGGAACAAGCTTTCCGGATGAAGGTGATGTCCCAGAAATCATTCTTCACTCCCTCCACCTCCTCCAATTATTCTCCCTAACCCACAAGTTCAAGGTCACTCAAGCCCTATTGGCAAGCAAAGTCTATCTGTGCTCACATCCTGGAGATAAAGTCACATATTGACAAGTCGGGAGAGCTAGGGTGTCAAAGTCTTGAGAAAGTTGGTTGTTCAATCACTTTCTAAGTCACATAGTGAGTTTCCTTTGGGACTACTATGAAACAGACTATGACATGACCCTTAATGATCTTATCTATTTGCTAGGTGCTTCTGATTCAGCAATGATTTGCAGCACTGGTAAAGCAAATTTGATTAGAAGATCAACTTCCCAAACCTCCATGGACATTGACAATGGTAACATTAGATATCCAGAAAATCCTTCTCTTCCCAATGGAAAGGGATCGGCCATAATCAAGTCGGTTGACCAAATGGTAAAGAGAAAGGCTAAGTCTGAGATAGTCCCATTACTAAAGGGTTCATATGTTTCTATCGCCAAAGGAATGGGCATTGGTTGTGAAGCTGCCCTAACTACCTGAAAGATCTGAGGGAAGGTCAAGTCAAAAAGTTTGACTCTACTTCAGGTAAGTCCACTATCTAACTCTATTAAGTTCCTATTTGGAGATTCTTATTATACCATGTGACTGGGTCACATGTTGAAGTTTTAAGAATCAAAGAAAAGAGAGGAAGCTTAAAGAAGAGTAAGCTGATTCTGATCGCGAAGATGGATTTCGATCGCATGGGTCGGTGATCAGAATTTTTGAGCTGCTGCTTAATAGTTGTTATAGATTGCTTAGGAATTGATAACAACATAGTTTTCATTTGCATTGTAAGGATAAGTTTTTCCGCAAGTTTTAAAATAAAAGGAAAAAGTTTTTATTTATTTTAAGTATCCTTATAATGGCATTTGTGGAAAAATTGTTGTTTATATGATTCCATTGATAGCAACATTGGGAAATGGATTTGATACTCTCGTTTGTGGTAGTGTCATAATTTACCAAATAAGGAAAGATTCTCATCACCCAAGTTTCAGTTGGATAGAAACTTGGAATCATGCAAGTTGTATTGTATGATGAATGAGAATTTTCATCTTTGGAAAATTAAGACTAGTTCCTTGTTCACATGTATATGTGAGTCAAGTGAAGGACTATGGGATCGAGTACACATTCTTGTGCACTGGTCAAGTCCACCACAAAATATCGATAAGAATATTCGTTATGATTTACTAAAGTTTAGTAAATATGGTTATACTTACAAGTTTAAGTATAATTTTGAAGCATTGGAAAAGTTTTGATGTATGGCAGAACGAATAAGAAGAATCAAATTTGGCAGAAAGATAAAAGTTTCTCAAATCTGAAAAGATGGGAGAGTACTTTAGTATCATGTTTCATGATCATCTTAATGATTGTGAGACCATATCACAATTCATCCTCTAGGAACATCTTAGTGCATTTGTTTGACTAAGAAGAGGAATCATGAATTGTTGAATTGGTTAAATCAAAAGATGAATCATACCTCGTTCCAAAACAAGTCTTAGAGTCATACTCCAAGATTGTAACTTGAGTGACACATCTTAAAGAAGTTTTATTAACACTTGTCAAATGTAAGAGTAAAATGTGTTCTACTCTTGTACATTTCAAATTGGTAACTTGTGATGTTTTGGATAAAACAGAGACCTACTAAGGCCAATTGTATGAAGTGTTTTTCTTGATAAGAATCTGCACTATCTCTTGAATATTTGTTTGTCAAGGAATGGGTCTTGGCAAGAGAGTCTTATATGTCAAGAGGATAGTGGGAGTCTAAAAGATCTTGAAATAGTCTAATCAAGAATAAAAACTGTAGTTTATCACTAGCACACGACTTGAGGTTTATAACCTTTCGTGTTGACATATTCCTATTTCTGTGCCCATTCCAGTTAAAGTTGGCTTTGCATATGAGTTCTGAGAGTTCTCAATCGGTTGCATAACAACTTTGAAGCAATGGCGGGCCCTTGTGCTGCCAGGTGGCAAGAAGTCAAGATTGCACAAGTTCGGTCCATATGAGTTTGGATTTGTCACTAACCTCCCCTTGTGGTTATGACAAATTCACATGGATAGGAACACATACACCATAAAATCTAAGTGTCATAAGGTTTCTCTCCGATTCATGAAAATGATGGTGAGGAAACGCTTTCACTAAGTAGATTTTAAATAGATAGCAATTGTGATATTTGCATTCTCAAAGTCGTTAGTGGAGCGTGTGTGGTTAACCGGCACACTAACATGGACTTGTGAGAAATGGCAAAGGTCTAAACAATTGAGACTATGATTACGACATCCCTTTTCATAGCTCTAAAATTGTTTAGACACACATGTGAGCTATCTAAGGAAAGGTGTATGATTTTGATAAAGTCTTATCAAAGCATCTCGTATCAGAAATCTGAACTTTGGTAAGAAAGTCAATAAAGTATTGATTTCTAGAAGTCCAGCTGATTTCTGAGTACATGTCAAAGCTAGTGGGAGCATAAGTGTTATGCTAATAACCATCATCTTAGTGGGGGCATGATAATTATGATAAGTGTTTCAAGTTAGCAATGTTAATTATAGAAAAAACAAAAGTTCAATTGGGAAAAGTTGTTTTGCTATAATTAAAGGAGAGGAAATTGTACTTCATTTCAAATCTAAAAGCTTAGATCGTGAGATTTTAATCAAATTTAGTCAAGTATATATATGAATGTTATGTTGGAATGGTTCAACATAAGGAAATTCTATATATGGGTACATTATTTGCGTTCTAAAACTCGATTATGATTACGACATCCTTTTTCATAATCTGAATTATAAGAACTTGGCAAATAGAAATAGAAATATTATAGCAAAAGACTGGTCTAGTATCGTGTCTTTATGTGAGACATCATGAATTGTGTCCCATATGCTTCAGATATAGGATCAATTGCATGTGCTATAATATTCATCTGTTCTAAATTTTCCAAATGCCTACAGCATTAAGAGGGAAAATGTACTAGAACTGGATATGACTAATTTGATTAAGCAATTGTGGAGAACAATCTAAGGTTTACCAAAGATTGGTTGCTCAGGGACAGTTGGAAGTATAGTGTTAATTTTGGAAAGACCATATTGACATATTCTGAAAAGAGGCAACTCTTGTTCAGAAGTGATAGTCAAAATGAGAATATGGAAATGTTCCCATAGGTGGAAGTTGTTCATTAAATCTGTGTAAGATTAGGAAACTAAATGCAAGAAGGATGTTCAAAGCAATGTACTTTGAATTTGAGACTTCGTTTCCATGGAATGATCTCCATTGGAATACTCTGTAATGTCTGTTGACAAGTCTTTGTGACTTTGTGCATAATCATTACAAGAGGATCAATGCATATAAGTTTAGAATCTAACAGATTTAGGTAAATGGCAGGAATTTGGAATTCTTGCATTTGCGGTAAGGATTTGGGATTATGAAATAAGAATCATTGGAATTATGTTCAATCGATCTATTTCACAAAGTAAAGATCATAGACAAACTTAGTGTGCATACTTGATGTATGGCATAACTAATGTTTGGAAAAACATAGTGTGCATACTTGGTGTATGGCATGACTAGTGTTTAGAAAACATAGTGTACATGCTTGGAGCATGGGACAACTATTGTTTTTAATTCAAGTATAAAGTTGATAGTTTGAAACAGTATGCAATGAATAATGTGTAATCAATATGGTGATAAATAAAAGGTGTTCTATTTATATTCATAAGTTCTGAGACCATATTGGATTCGATTATTCTTGTGTTTCACTTTGCATGTTTTGACTTCCAGAATAACTAGGTCGTTCTTCCTGAATGGCTAAGTTATTCAAACCGTCCACAGTCGATAATACCTTGGAAGTAGGTATTAAGGCAAGACTGTCATGAAGCTGGATTGTAGATGTACAAGGTATGGGACATAGCAAGAGTTGCTGCAACATTCATGAGTGCTCATAAGTTCTGAGTATTGGATTAAACCCACACTCATTTGACTCACTTCATGGATTTTGTCACGAGTGATCATGAGACGATAATATCTTATATTCTTCAAACCTAGAGATATAAGTTGTTGCCTATGAGTTGGTTATACATTGATTGTATGAAAACGCATTGGTAACTCGATGTTATAAAACGTGCCTTTGTGTATGATTCAACAAGTAGTAGAACAAGCATATGAGTCGAAGTTTATCCATTCCTTTTACCCTTAAAGGGATAAAAGCGATATCTGTCGGCCCCTCGATGATTTAGTGATGACACCCCGAAGTGCTTGACCAAGCCTGGACTGATTTTGATTTGTTCAATTGGTCGGTCGTCATAAATTGGAAAACGGGAAACAACAAATGGACAGAGAGAATGATTATAATCCATGTCTAAGTCCATATGATATCTAGAATGGAGGAATATATGATCCCTTATCTAATGGACGTGTCATTGATTTGTTCAGAGTTCGACAGCAGCTTTTAAGAGCTACGATTGCTAGTCGGGTTTTGAAGTCATACGCAATAATAGTTTTAGACTTATCCAAGTGGGAGACTGTTGGATTAGTGTCTAAGTCCATAAATATAATTTTTATGTACTTGACCCGATTGGCATGGTCCATTTGGGTTGCATGGTATCAGAACAATTTGGATAGACTTTTGTGAGAAAAGGATATTTATGATTTGTTAATATATTATAACTTCTAATATATTAATATGAAATCATATTATTTAATTACTATTGATCAAGAATTAATTTGGAATTAATTTTGTGATCAAAATGAGACTAATTAAATATATGGGGATTGATTGTGTAATTCATTCATTCTTATATATGTGGGCTTATGGTCCATAGTTCTTCATGTTAGGCTAAACTCATGGAGTAACCCATGGATACTCCATGGAGGTTTTAACCCATGGAGCATGGAGAATATAGAAATACATGAGTTACATGGTGTAACCCTAATAGCCACCATATATAAGGACCCCATGGCTCAAGAAATTGGCACTAGTGTGTGTACACATGAGGGCTAGTCGATTTGAGCATATGAACCTTCTCTCTCAAGTTATTCCAAGATGTTGGTGATGTTGTGTGAACCATTTGAGGTGTCACACTTGAGGTACTAGGCTCTTAAGCTCCATGGAATCAAGCTACAACAAAGAGGTATGTAATTCTACTAGAATTTATATTATATGTACTTCATATTATGCTAGTTAGAACAATACCTTGGAAAATTGATATTTGCATGTATAATAGAGAAAACATAGATCCAAGGTATTTAGGGTTGCATGTACACCTTAGGAGTGTTAGAATGCTCAAAACCCTTCAAAGGTCTCATCATAATCAACTCCGAGAGTTTGAGTGAAACCCTTCGCAACCAATCGCGCCTTATAGGTGTGTACATTCCCATCCATGTCGGTCTTCTTCTTGAAGATCCACTTGCACCCGACCGTCTTACGACCTGGTACATTGTCAACCAAATTCCAAACTTGGTTGTCATACATGGACTGAATCTCACTGTCCATGGCTTCCTTATAGTTGTTAGGTTCGTCCAGATTCACTAGTGTACTATCACTAATGAACGTATCCCCTTCTGTAGTAATATGAAAACCATAAAACTGGGGTGGAACACTAACCCTTTCGGAACGTCTAAGAGGTAAGGACTCGTCAATCGGTTCAACCGAAGTTTCCTCCTCGGGTTGAGCGCCAATGTTAGAGGTTCCTTCATCGCTCGACTCTTGAATCTCTTCAAGATCGATTTGCCTCCCACTGTCCCCTTGGCTTATGGGTTCTCGCTCTCGGAAAAGCCCTCTCCTCGCAACAAAGACAACATTGTCACTCGGTCTATAGAAGAGATATCAAAAGGACTTATGCGGGTAGCCGATGAAAATACATCGCTCACTACGAGGTTCAAGCTTATCGTGAGTCTCTCGTCTTACGAAAGCCTCGCAACCCCAAACCTTCATGTGTGCCAATGAGGGAGCTTTCCCTGTCCATATCTCGTGAGGTGTTTTGGCAACCTTCTTCGTAGGGACTAAGTTAAGGATATGGGAGGCAGTCTCTAACGCATACCCCCAGAATGAGATAGGTAGCGAAGCACGACTCATCATGGAACGAACCATGTCTAGCAAGGTTCGATTACGTCTCTCAGCCACACCATTCAACTGCAATGTCCTAGGTGGCGTTAATTGCGAAACAATTTCGCATTCCCTGACGTAGTCGTGGAATTCAAGACTTAGGTACTCTCCACCTCGATCGGATCGAAGCATCTTGATTTTCCTACCCAACTGATTCTCCACTTCTTATTTAAACTCTTTGAACTTTTCAAAGGTTTCTGACTTATGCCTGATTAAGTAGATATAGCCATATCTGCTATAATCATCGGTAAAAGTTACGTAGAAGCGGCAGGCATCCCTTGTGGTGGATCTAAATGGTCCACATACATCTGTATGTATGAGGTCCAATAAACCCTCACCCCTCGCACAAGTGCCAGTGAAGGGTGACTTGGTCATCTTTCCAAGTAAACAAGATTCACACACGTCATCGTCCCTAAGGTCGAATGACTCCAACACTCCATCCTTTTAGAGTTGGGCTATGCGCTTCATGTTGACATGTCCAAGACGACAATGCTACAAGCATGCTTTATCCAAATCATTGGAAGAATCAATACACAACACATCATTTCTTAGATTGTCTACAACCATCACAGTTTCATATATTCCATTGCAAGGAAATGCTTCAAAATAGAAAACACCATTAAGATAAGCATTAATAGAACCCTTTTCATTATCAAATGAATATCTAAAACCCTGTCTATACAAACCATGAAATGAAATGATGTTTCTTGCCATATCTGGCGAATAGCAACAATTATTTAAATCTAATCATAATCCACTACTGAGCATTAAATAGTAAACTCTGATCTTGGTTACACGAGACGATCTTCTATTCCCCATGATCAAATTTATCTTCCCATGGTCCATATCCCTATTTCTTCTTAGGCCCTGCAAATCAGAACAAATGTGAAAACCACATCCTGTATCAAGAACCCAAGAAATAGCATGTAATGAATCATTAGATTTAATAGTGTAAATACCTGCGTAGGATGGCTTGATCTTCCCATCCTTGATTTATTGCAGATATTCTGGGCAGCTTCGTTTCCAATGCCCTATCTTGTGGCAGCAGTGGCACTCTGCCTCTTTGGAGTTTGAGTCGGGTTTAGCGAAACCAACTTTGGTTCCACTAGAAGAGGTACCATCTTGGGACATTCCCTTGTGGTGGCTCTTTGAGGAAGCCTTTCTCTTCTTACCCTTCCCTTTCCCAATTGCTAGGACTGGGGCAGTAGTAGGAGTTGGAGTTGATGCAACAGATTTATCTTTGAGGTTGCTCTCAGCAGTCCTCAACAGTCCTTGAAACTTGCTCAAGGTGACCTCTTCCTTGTTCATGTGGTAGGTCATGCGGAACTGGCTATAGCAGGGAGGCAAGGAATGAAGGATGATGTCAATTGCCAGCTCTTCATCAAAGTTCACATTCAACTTTAGCAGGCGATCGACATATCTCTGCATCTTTTGTAGATGAGCAGTAAGGGACTCTCCATTACCCATTTTGGTAGTGATCATCGAAGTGATGATTCCGTACCTCTCTTGCCTAGCGCTTTGGTGGTACCGGTCCAGCAGATCCTATTGCATTTCATAGGGGTACATGTCCTCATAGGACTTCTGGAGTTCTGCACTCATAGTCGCTAGCATGATGCAATGGACTTTCGTGGCATCATGCTCATGGGCCTCAAAGGACGTGATCTCTTCAGCAGAGGCAGTGTTGATGTTGATTTCCTTTAGCTTCTCATCGAGGACATACTCTTTCTCCTCGTAGCGAGTTACCATTCGAATGTTGGGGATCCAATCATTGAAATTGGACCCGTCAAAGATCACTCTCCCACACAAGTTCATGAGTGAGAACGAGCCAGAGGAAGTTGAACCAGAAGCGTTGTTGTTGACGTTCGACATCTGAAAAGAACAAAGTTTGATTAGAAATGAATCCTCAATTAAACACCCAAATGAGAAATTAGGGCTAGGATCCAACAACATTATGTACAAATTAGAAGAGGGATGTCGTAATCTAACAAGTAAATAATTTGAAGGTAAGTGAATGACGATTCACTAATTTCCACCATGAAAAACAAATTAAAATTAAGTTTTAAATATATTGAAAACTCGTAGACCTTTTGAGATTCATTGAATTTTCAATGGCATGTTTAAATGTCGATATGGCCCTCAAGTTTGTGACCGGGATGCCGAGGATCACAAAGCGGGTGTGAATAACCATGCAAATGTATATGGTGCCCTCATTGTTACAGTCACCTATTTGATGTGTCGGTTAACCATACACGCTCCATCGAACTATGACAAACAATGAGTCACCCTTTCCCACCTTTTCTTAGAACCCAATTAGTGTGCCGGTTAACCACACACGCTCCACTAACATCTTAGCAAGGGTACAAAGTGTAATTTCATGGAATTGCATCAATTCACTTTTGCCTAAAGTAACTAAGATTGAGAATTTTGTAAAAAAACATTTAGTTACTTGTATAATTTCATTATACTTTTAACGAGGAAAGGGTTTACCCTATCCTACCCGTTCGGCTAACGACCCTCCACCAATCAAGGAAGCGGTGGGTGAGAGTGGACACCCATTAAACGACAATTTTATACGTCATAACCTTATACCCCCCTTATAGATCGGCTTCGTGAATGAGGCCTACTAACGGTAAGACTAGCATTTAAGTTATATATATATATATATATATATATATATATATATATATATATATATATATATATATATATATATATATATTAATCTCATAATATTATAAAGTATAAGGTTGAATTTTAAACTTGTAAAATTCTAGGGTTTGAAATTTAAATAGTTTAAATTAAACTTTTAATCAAAATTTAAATTTCAAAACTTGAGGGCAAGTTTTGAACTTTTCAAAACACAAAGGATCAAATAGATAATAATTTAAATTAAACATTTAATTTAATGATTATCTAAATTTGACCTATCAAATTTATTTACAAGATAATTCAACAATTAATTCAAATAATCAAATATTATCAAATAAGGAATTTATTATTCAAACAATTGGTAATTATCTTTTGATTTGGTAAGGATAATCATAAAAAAGTAATAAAATTCGGATTTTATTAGTCAAAACGATTTAGGTAATTATCCTTAACCAAAACAGCAGGAAATCCCGAAAATCTCTCTGTCTGACAGCTAAACTCGTCGAGTTCTCATTGGAACTCGTCGAGTTCATCCAACTCGTCGAGTTCTCAATGGAACTCATCGAGTTCATCAGACAGAAAGCCCAAAAAATGATTTTAAAGCATGAATGAACATACAAGGCATCAATACAATAGAAACCAAACAAAGCTCTGATACCACTGATGGGTTTGAGCCAAAAAAACATCCTATGTGCTCATGCAAACCCTAATGCTTGGATCTAGGTTTCTCTATTGTACATGCAATTCATCCAAGACTTACAAACCCTAGATCTAGTGTATATAATTCGAAATTATCATAACAAAACAGATCTAGATGATTACCTTGATTGTTGATTGTAGATCTTGAAGCCTTGAGAACTTTAGCACCTCAAATGTTGTGCCTCTAATGAATCAGAAACACCAAAATCAATTGGATGAAACAAGAGAGAGAGAGAGAGAGAGAGGGGGGAGGAGAAATTCAGCTCTAATACTTTTAGGGTTAGGTGTAGCCGAATTCTCATGCCCAAGGGGTTCTTATATAGGTGGAGGAATTAGGGTTTCAGTCATTATTCTTATCTGGTTACTTAGTCACCAAGCAGCCCATAAGATAAATCTAGAATCCCCATTATGGACAAATTCTTAAGGCCTTATCCTTAGAATTCGTCCACCCTATCATTTAGGGTTTCCTTGCCCAACCTTGTAACTATCACATAATTACAATTCAGTCCCCTAGTTCAATTAACTTCTTTTGATCACAAAATTAATTCTCAATTAATTCTTGACCAATGTTAATTAAACAAATATGATTTTTCTTTTAATATATTATTCTTATAATATATTAATAAACCATAATAACCTCTTTCTCTAATATTCCTCTAGTCAAGTTACTTTGGTGAAGGCAACCCAAAAGGACCATGCACAACCCGGTCAAGTACAAACCAAATATAGTTATGGACTTAGACACTAATCCAACAGTAATTTGCTCTAGAGTCAAACAATAAACTGGTGGGCAATCCATTTACAAGAAAGGTACCTGAAGCGACATGTGTTGCATCTTTTGTTGCTTCCAGGGTCATCTGGAATGCTCTTGCCTTTAGCCTCGTGGGAACATTAGGCCTTGCTTCCTTTTTCTTCTTTGGACAGCCCTTTGCAATATACCCTTCTTCGTTACACCCATTACACACCCTCTTGTTTTATATGCACTCATTGGCATAATACCCAGTCTTCCCACACTTGTAACAAGTCACTTCTCCGTCACATTTTCCAAAGTGCTTCTTCTTGCACTTCTTGCATCATCTTGCTTCACCTCCTCCTCCTCCAAACTTCTTAGAACTAGACTTCGAGAAGTTTCTTTTCTTGTTGGACCTTGACGATCCGTCAAACTTCCTTTTCTCGCTAACCTCAGCTCTCTATAACCATTTTTGTCTTATCTGGATCCCAACATTCTTAGCTGCCCAGATGGCGGCTTTCAAAGTGGTTTCTTGACCATCGGACCAAAGTCCGCTGGCAATCCGTTAGCAAACTTTTGGACCTTGGAGAGTTCAGTCGGAACTAAGAAAGGAACAAGATTCATCTTCTCCGTAAAACTTGCAGCATACTCGGTGACACTCATTCTTCCCGTCTTTAGGTTCTGAAATTCGTTGTTGATCTCCAGTAGATCCTGCTCAGAGAAATACTACATTTTCAATTACACCAAAAAAGTCTTCCCAAGACATCTTGCTAGCTTCTCCTTTGGGCATGGTATCAGCTAGTAGCTTCCACCAGCTCAGTACTCCTGACTTTAACATTGTAACCGTGAGAGCGGTCTTCTGTTTATTGCTGCAGTCACAACTTTCAAACTTCATCTCCATCTCGGAGATCCAATCCATGACTTCCACCGATGTTGGGCTTCCAGAAAGACTCAGTGGTTTAGATGCCATGAAATCCTTGTACTTTCACCCACGTCCATCATTTCCTCCACTGGGGTGGTTTCTTCTACCTACTTGTGGCAGCTTGACTGACATTATGACTATAGTTTCCTTAATCTGATAGTTCAGGTTGTATGATGGGTACAGTAGGTTCATCCCTATCATGCAACATTTGTCTCACCTCCTCTCTTTGTTCAGCCATCATATCCCTAATCATTGCTTGGACTCCTGCCATTGTGATTGGTTCAGGTGCAGCTGCTACTTCCGGTGCACGCTCAATCACAAGTTGCTGATTAGCATTAGCATTTCCATTAGCGTTTCTGAATCCACTTTGGGTTCTCGCCATGTCAATCTATACACCAAAGTAGGCGAATATAGGTCTTTGTTTACGATTGACGTTTAATCCTCTTTGTCACTCCAAAAAGTTACATGCTAGTTTTGGCACCTTTCCTAAAATATACGTTTAGAATTCTGAACACATAAAGTTTCCAGATCCGGTCGGCAACATACCATAGATCCAATCAAATAATAGCATATAAGGCATTTTTATAGCTATAACATAAATCATTTAGCACATAAAAGCAATTTTGGCACCTTTCCTAAAATAAGCTAGTGCTCGTGTCTAAAATATAGTAGACACTTATCTCACAATCATCGCTTAGTATTCTAAGTTTAAGTCTAGAAATCCTACAAATTCCTAGTTTTCTTAAACTAATGCTCTGATACCAACTGTGACATCCCCAATTTCACGGCCAGAAAAGATCGATTTGTTTATGCTTTATTTAAAAATTGGAGTATACTTTTGAAGAAATATGTTGCAGAATTTGTTCCAAAAAATATAATAAAGAATTTATCAAAGCATTTCCGAAGAAATGTATTTTCATTATATTAAAAATCTCGGGAATCCCATTGTCAATACAGATCAAAAGCATAAACAGAAACAACATAGGCCTTACAACATCTATTTATTCTAGTGGCCTATAATCTATTGATCTCTCATCAGATCATCATTCCTATGCTCTCTTTCCACTACCTGTATACAAGAAACTGAGTGGGTCAGGCTTGGGAGCCTGGTGAGCACATATGGTTTTCAACCCATAATAATTAAGTTTATTAATTTCATCAATTCAATCAACCCAATTACCCGTTCCCGTTATCCTCACTTTCTATCTCTAAAGCATCTAAATTAAGGGACCTAGCCTAAGGATTTTCATCGGGATGACAAAACTGCTTAGGGGATTCCTTAGCAATATATGTCAAATAAGGCAACCATGAGGGAGATGGAGTACACCTGGTGAACACTTAGTTCAAAAACACCTATAGGTTGCGAGCTGCTAGGGTTCCACTGGACTGTCTAGAATAGTTCGTGGTTGTCATCTATACTCCGCTCGATGACTGGATCATCTTAAACATCGAGGCCTCTCATTCTTTATTTCATCATCTATATCATCTACCCATCATAATTATAGATACAAAATACATATACATTTTAAATTAAAAAAAACATGTATATTTTGTTCATTCAGCATAGATATCAAGATCACAGATAGTATGCACACATAGCATGTGATTTATATTAAATAATTCATATATATGTATGAGATGAAAGTAACTATGCACTCACTTGTTAAAGTGATGATTCCATACTCGGGCAGCGCTTCGCTTCTAACAATTCAATCTTCCTTCGACGAAACCTAGTATCATTACCGCTAGATTTTAGTCTAATATTTATTGCGACTAATTACGAGCGATATTGTTTTATAAGTGTTAAACAATACTTTTCAACCACTATGTACAGACATGAAACACCGGAGGGAAGGACCATTTTGGCATATAAGTTGTTCTGAAATCCAACAACCCTATGCGACCCTTCAAACCAGATTCCTCGTATCGCGAGTAGTTAAAGAATATTATAATAAAAATTTGTATATAATATTTTATAATATGTATATATATATATATATATATATATATATATATATATATATATATATTGTTTAAAAGTTCATAATAACGATAATAAACTTAAGCATAAGCTATACTTAAAGTAGGGTAAGAATAACTCACTTACTAGGGGGTTTGGGTAGGAAACCGGGCTCTGCGGGGGCAGAACTTCCGAGCCGAAAGCTCTTCTTCTCCGAGCCTTCTGGCGCTCTGGGAATCGCCTCTAGCACTTAGGAAGTACTAGGGAAGGGGAGGGATTTAGAAAGATGTTTGAGAGAGAAAGAAGGCTGAAGGTGTGAAGAATTGAAGGAAACCTCGCATCTATTTATAGGAGGCTGGATGCGAGTGTGCGGGGCGTAGCATCGGTGTACGCTGGGCGTACTCAGTACGCGAGGTATCCGAAGTGTTACACTGCGCTTACGAATGCTAGCTTTCAGCATCCGAGGCGAGGACCGTAGGGAGCCAGCGAGGGTCCAGATTAAGCCGCGTCACCCTCCTCGCAACAGCATAGTCTCGACTTCTAAATCCCATAACTTTCGCATACAAGCTCCATTTTCGACGTTCTTTATATCCACGCGTAGGTGGCGACGTACTCTACAACTTTTGTTTAGACTCCGTCGGCTAATTTTGACTTTATTTTTAAAATTATATTTTAACAGGCCTAGACAGGTAAAGTCCGTTAAAAATTCATAACTTTGTCATCCGACGTCCTTTTTCTTCTGTCTTTATATTATTGAGTTCTTATTAACGAGATCTTCAATTCGCATGTAGATTTTGTTGGCTAAAAATAGGTTGATCTAAAATTCGAATTCTGGACTGTGCACTGCTTTGCTAAATCTTAGAAAAATCATAACTTCCTCATACGAAGTCAGATTTGGACGTTCTTTTTATGTATGTTCTCGATTTAACGTATACTACAACTTTCGTTTAGATTGCTAAGGCTAAAAGTATTTTATCACAAACTCACTTTTTACGATTCCCGGTGTCGTGCAGATTTTGCGGCAAAACTTCGACAGGTCATAACTTCTTCGTTATAAGTCGGATTTCAGCGTTCCTTGTATCCCTAAAATCCTTGTTACGAGTACTTCAACTTTCTTCACAGATATTGGGTCTATCTATTATTTTATGTTTGACGCTTATTTTTATTATTATTTTACTACGTCGTTATAAATAAGTATAATGCACACAAAATCACATAAATCACATAATACTCAAGTAATTCCTCTTCATTACTTGAAAATAGGTTACAATTGTTGACCATAACTATTACATCATCATACTAATGCTTAGCCAGAAACACATGTGTTATAATTGGTCCCCTTCCCATGCCTATAGCTTACAACTAGTATGCACCTGACCTACAACACACTGTTAGCCCGCCTGGGTATCTTGGCCTACTGTATAAAGCAGGATTGCCTCAATCCTCCATTTGATATGTCGACATATAAATCAAACAAGAAAATAAACAAGAACATAAATACATGTATTTTCTACACTAATCTACCTATGTAACAGCTTACTACCACATACCGGGCCTCATATAGTACTCTACGTCACTACTAGCAGATTACTAATAAATACATAGTTATTTGTAATCAGAGGTGAGATAGATAGTCAAACAAGTGATCCCACTCTATAGCCACAACAAAACAAAGAACAATTAAGAAAGCCTAAATCAGGAATTCTCTAGCTATCCTACATGAGTACATACAACCCCTAAGGCACTCAACAAGACGTTTATTGACCCCTGGTATTCTAACCAACATACAACTACTCATATATCCTAACATACAAGGATATATATATATATATATATATATATATATATATATATATATATATATATATATATATATATATATATATATATATATGTATATATATATAATAATAATCGACATGTAGGACTCTACCACGACATGGAAAGCCCTTGGATACGTCATGGTTCCTCGAAGAAGATCATATTCTTCATTAAGAGCTTAATGCTCACAAATCTAAACCCACAACTTCAGATCAATTCTTTTCAATGAATTAATGGATAAAGTTTCCAACTTTATCCATTAGGACTCCACAATAAGGGAAGATCTACATTCTAAATCCAATAAGTCCTTAATGAAGCCAAATATTGAACATGGATACAAAGTAACTCCAACCATGACTCTTTTCTTGATTATCAAATGCTTAGAGACCACAAGAGGACCATAACAAGCTATAGAGTTCCATAAACTCCAAGAGCATCCATGGAAGGGACCCAAAACCACTAAAAATGACCCTAAACTTGAATCTAGAAGATCAAATGCCAAGGTATGAGCTTTATACCTCAAATAGCTCATAAATTAGAAGAGAATGATGGATCTAAATCAGCTCCTTCTTCCTTGCATCAAAGTGAACTTCCTCATTCCTCAAGCGTCTCCAAAATCCAAAGGCGAAGCTCCAAATCATGAAAATAGACTCTCAAGCATGCATAGAGGCTAGGGTTTCATGTTGGGGAGTTGGTGGCTAAATAGTATGCCCTAATCCTTGAGATTATGTGCTTAAATATGGAGAAAATCCTAAAAATTGTGGGCTTGGGCTGCATCAGCTGCCATGTCGTAGCCTTCCTCTAAGCCATGTCGTGGTGTGTAACATCCCGACTCCCAGATATATATTTTGAAGCTTTTTATTCATATTATTATGGAAACTCGACGAGTTAGAGGCCCCAACTCGTCGTGTCGAATCTGGTTAGCTCGCGTGGTTTATGGCATCTACTCAACAAGTTGGAGGACCCCAACTCGATGAGTAGAGGCTGTGCATGGAAACCCTAATTTTTTGGGTTTTCACCCTATTTAAAGGACCTTAAGTCCCTCCTCCAGCCTCCTTACCACCTTTTGACGGCCAGAAGAAAACCCTAATCAATCCAAACCCTATTTTGAGTATGTGTGAGGCTAAGTGTGTTTTTTGGTGCATTCCTTGAAGAGGCTTGATGATTTAGAGGCTTGGAATGAGAAGAAGCTTGTAGATCCAGTATCTACATCGTGTTGGCATCCAATAGAAGGTAAAAAGTCTTTACCTTGGCTTTCCATTTCCTAGATCTCTTTGTATGTTAGTTTATGGGAATTTTGGTCCAAAAAGGGGGTCATGTTTGGGTTTGAGTTTGTCATGAGAACGTGGTATTAGATCTGGACTCCCCTAGGCACTCATAAACATAAAGTTCTCGACTTTATCTAGCCCTGGCACTTTTCCATGCCCAAAACCTTCTTATAAAGCTAGTTTGAGTGTTTTAGCTTCTTGAAGCCTTGCATGCACGTAAAGTTAGCAACTTTACGTGATAACTACACCCTAGGATCCTAGATCTATAGTTTGGAGCTTTGATTTCTCTTAAAAGCGTCTGAATGAGAAATTGACTGAAGGAACTCGACGACTTGCATAGTCAACTCGACGAGTTGGATGAGGGTTTCCCGTTTTCTGGATTCTGCATGAACTCGGCGAGTTAGAACGGTAACTCGACGAGTTGGTTAGGGTTTGCCCGTCTTTTACACACTACATGAACTCGACGAGTTGTTGGGAAACTCGGCAAGTTGGCTCGGGTTTTCGGTCTCTGAGTTCTAAAGGAACTCGACGAGTTGCTAGATGCACTCGACGAGTTGGGTCAACAAGGACTGTTGACCTGGACTGTTGACTTTGACCAAGGTTGACCAAGTTGACCTTGAGGGTATTTTGGTAATTTGGGTCTTGATAGAATTGGTCCTATGATGATTGTAGGTGTTTGAGTTTGGAGTGGTGTTTGGGGAGTTTGACATCATCATCCAGTGCTACTCGTGAGGTGAGTTTTCCTCACTATACTCAAGGGTCTAAGGCACCAAGGCCGGCCCTTTGGATTGTTATTCTGTTTTGTTACTGTTATGATCTTTTAGATCAGCATCCTAGTAGGTAGGATGTTGTTATGTGATTATGATCTGTAAGATCGGTATCCTTGTAGATAGGATGTTGCTATTCTTAGTGATTTGTAGATAAACTTGACTGTTTGTAGACTGTTATGTGGTTATTTGATATGTGTGCACATGTTTGATTGGTGATTGAGGCATCTGCTGGTGCATGAGCCAACGGACCTGGGCATTCCAACCCGATGGTTGTAGGCCGAGAGTATTCCATCCCGAGGATGATTGGACTCTTAGTATGTGGGCATTCCAACCCGATGGTTGTAGGACGAGGGTATACCATCTCGAGGATGTTTGGACCCATAGTATGTTGGCATTCCAACCCGATGGTTGCGGACCTGGGGTATTCCAACCTGATGGTTGATTGGGCCCATAATATACTCTTATTGTATATGTGTTATATGTTGTGCGGGTATTTTGGGGGAACTCACTAAGCTTCGGGTTTACAGTTGTTGATTTTGTTTCAGGTACATCAGATGATCGCGGGAAGGCAAAAGTGTGATCGTGCACCTCCTCATATTTTGTGATTTGATTTCTGGGATACTTTGACATGAAACTATTTTGAAAACACTTTGTAATAATTAATGGTTTTTGAATGTTTTAAAAAACGTTTTAAATTGGCTTGAATTTTATGGATGTTACAAGTTGGTATCAAAGCCTTGGTTTGAGTGAATTGTAGGAACACTCGTGTGAATCCAGTCTCAAACCAAGGAAAAGATTTTCAAAATGACTTTCAAATGGTTTTCAAAATACTAAGGGAGGATTTGATGTGTACGATCAGTCGGAGCCAGTAAGTAGACCCCAAAATACCATACTGTTATTTGATATTGTGATATGTTAGAACAACATGCTAGTACTAGGCTAGGGTTCTTCAGGAACTGCATGATAGAATTGCCTGATTATATGATACCTGATAGACGAGGATTCTCTTATATGAAATTGACATCATTAATGTAGTTGCTTAGTGTATGCATCACAACTGTATATAATTAAGATCTTATAGCCTGAGAATGTTTGGTTTGACTTTATTTCATGTTCTTGTCTAATGAAGGGCTTAGGATAGGATCAGGTATTCGAAAGTCTATAGGGTCCAGCGTTATGTATGGCTAGCATACATTATTACAGGGTTGGTGGAAGTTTCATGGATGAATTGTGCGAGGTCAGTCGGCCAGTTATGAGACGTTTAGCCTTCCTCTAGGAGTGAGGATTAAGCGATCGTGTATGCTTATGCATATTGTTAGGGTGTTGTGGTGATACTTGATACAAATATGGGTAGATGTGGAAGGTAGTATGGGTCCGTACTACTGAAAGCATAGGACCCATATGCGTAGCAAGGAAGTTACAACCCCTAGGGCTATGTTGGGAGTTGGTTCCCCGTTATTATATGGAGTATCTGATATCTTCCTGGTATATTTTCAGCATGGTGGTTACGAGGCGATTTGTGACTGGATCCAGATCGGGATCAGGACAGGGAAGTCAGGGTGCCCCAGCAGTGCTCGAGACTATCATCCAGGATAGGCCAGTGTTGATAGAGGATCGTGTCAGGGAGAACATCCACGAGGAGGTTGTCGAGATTGTCCGGGGTCAGATTCCGGAGATGTTTGGGTCTATCAAGACCGCCATGATGGAGTATTTTGATGACAGATACGCAACCATTGCTGAGATTGCGGCTGCTGCAACCTCCACAGCCGTGACGGTTGCAGGTGCAGGGGCAGATTGGGCTTTTCAGTACCCGGACTTCGATAACACGAAGCCCCCAACTTTTGATGGGACCCAGGACACGATTGTAGCCATGAGGTGGCTATCTGACGTGGATGGATGCTTCTTCACATGCTCATGTCCTAATGACCAGAAGGTCAAGTGTGCTCTAAACCTGTTGAGGTCCGGAGCAAAGGACTGGTGGAGATTGATGACAGGGTCGTATACTGATGAGAAGAGAGCTACGGTTACTTGGGAGCAGTTCAGGGATATGTTCCGCCCTCGCTATATACCACAGGTCGAGCGAGAGCGGCTAGCTCAGGAGTTTCTGGATTCGAGACAAGAGGCGGAGTCGGTAACGGAGATCACCCCTATGTTCACTAAGAGGGCGATGTTTTGCCCAAAGTTTGCTTCTGAGTAGGCTCAGATGACACGTTATCTGAGCATGCTGAAGACTGACATCTGACAGTTTGTGGCTACCTAACGTTGTAATGCACTCTTGGAGTTACAAGAGGCCGCTAGGCGGTATGAGCTTGAGATTGAGCTGCAGTTGAGAGAGTAGTAGAAGGCCCCAACACAGTCACAGTCACCGCCAAAGCGGTCCAAGACCGCTGATTCTAGGTCTGGAGGTCAGCATGGCCGCACTTGTGGGAAGTGTGGGAAGGCTCATTTGGGGGTTTTTCGATCTAGTAGTGGGTTCCACAAGTGTGGCAAGCATGGCCACATTGCTAGGAATTGTAGGCAGCAGACTCCAGCTTATGGGGTCACACTTTGTTACCATTGTGAGCAGGTGGGCCATATGAAGGCCCAGTGTCCCCTAATAGCTGCCAGGCCGGCGCAGGCTCCAGCGCCGACTACACTAAGGATTACTGACGGGGGTCAGGGTAGAGCAGAGCCTCCGAAGGCTCGGGGACGTGCCTTTCAGCTTACGGCCGAGGAGGCCAGGATAGCACCAAATGTGGTTGCTGGTATGTTTATATCCCTTGTCTTGTTGATTATATTTATTTTATGCTTACATGTTTGTATCTACGATTAGGTATATTTTTAGTGAACTCCTTACCTACTTTGGTATTATTTGACTCTGGGGCGAGTCGGTCATTTTTCTCTCGATCGTTCAGTAGGGAGTTCGGTTTGTCTGTAGGAGAGCTTGAGTGCCCGTTGTGAGTCTCCATCGCCAACAAACACGGGATTTCTGCTTCTTCAGTCTATCGGGGCTGTGTTCTGGAGATCTTCGGGGTGTCTTTCCCAATTGATTTGATTCTGATTCCCATGGGGGAAGTATGTGTGATTGTGGGTATGGACTGGTTGAGTTGCTTCGGTTCCATGATCGACTGCGAGGGTCAGCAAGTGGTAGTTCGAACCCCAAGTGGGTGAGAACTGGTTATCTACGGCGAGGGCACCAGAGTTGGTTCAAGGTTTTGCTCAGCTGCAAGGGCTCTCCAGCATATTCAGCATGGGTGTGCGGGTTACTTAGCGTATGTGGTGGATATTCGAGTCAGGGATCAGCGTTCGGTTTCAGAGGTTCCAGTTGGCAGGGTGTTGGCTGACGTGTTTCTGGAGGAGTTACCCGGAGTGCCTCCGGGGAGACAGGTCGAGTTCAGGATCGACCTTGTGCCAGGTGTGACCCCTATCACCAAGGTGTCGTACCAATTGGCACCCCCTGAGATGCAGGAGTTGTCATCCCAGCTGCAGGAATTGCTAGGTAAGTAGTTCATTCGTCCGAGGAGTTCTCCGTGGGGAGCACCGATTCTCTTCGTGAAGAAGAAGGATAGTTCACACCGGATGTGCATTGACTACCGGGAGTTGAACAAGTTGACGGTGAAGAACCGTTATCCACTACTACAGATCGATGATCTCTTCGATCAGCTGTCGGGAGCATCTTGGTTCTCCAAGATAGATTTGAGGTCCAGGTACCATCATGTCAGGGTACTAGAGGAGGACGCAAAGAAGACCGCGTTCCAGACTTGTTATGGACACTACGAGTTCGTGGTGATGTCGTTTGGGCTCACCAACGTGCCAGCTATGTTTATGGACCTGATGAATCAAGTATGTAGACCGATTATCGATCACTCAGTCATATTGTTTATAGATGACATCTTGGTGTATTCCAAGACTAGAGAGCAGCATGATGAGCATCTTCGGGAGCTATTGGGAGTTTTGAGATGAGAATGGCTTTATGCCAAGTTCTTGAAGTGTGAGTTTTGGTTACAAGAGGTTCAGTTCCTTGGACACCTCGTTAACCAGGAGGGAATTTTGGTCGATCCGGCCAAGATCGAGGCTGTTATGTAGTGGGAGGTTCTGAAATCTCCCTCGAATATTAGGAGCTTCTTGGGACTGGTAGGGTACTAACGGAGATTCATACATGATTTCTCCAAGATTGCAGTACCCCTCACTCGTCTGACGAGGAAGGGGTAGATTTCTGGTGGGGCCTTGAGCAGCAGAGAGCATTTGAGACCCCCAGACAGCGACTTTGCGAGGCTCCAGTCTTGACTCTCCCGAAGGGAGTTGAGGATTTTGTAGTGTTCAGTGATGCATGCATCACGGGACTGGGAGTTGTCCTCATGCAGAGAGGACGGGTGATAGCCTACGCATCACGGCAGTTAAAGCCGCATGAGACGAGATTACCCCACGCACGATTTGGAGTTGGGAGCGGTGGTATTCGCTCTCAAGATTTGGAGAGATTATCTCTACGGGGTCCGCTGTACCATTTACAAGGACCACAAGAGTCTGAGACACATCATGGATCAGCTGATGAACATGAGGCAACGCAGGTGGCTGGAAGTAGTCAAGGATTACGACTGCGAGATCCTTTACCATCTGGGTAAAAAAAAGGTGGTGGCGAGTGCCATGAGCCGCAAGTCGGTTGGATCTTCTACTCCAGTGAAATGTATGAGGATATCAATGGATTCTCCACTTGTGAGGTTGATCAAGGAAGCTCAGGCTGAGGGTGTACGACAGGAGAACTGGAAGCTTGAGCGGATTAGAGGCGATATTACCCGATTTGTGCAGGACACTCGGGGGTTATTGACCCGTTGCAGTCGGGTCTGGGTTCCGATGACTGGTGGGGTTAGATAGATTGTACTGGAGGAGGCTCATAAGTCTCACTTCTCTATTCACCCAGGGGCCACCAAGATGTATTGGGATCTGAGTTTGAGTTATTGGTGGTCGTGCAAGAAGAGAGATATCGCTTGGTATGTTGAGAGGTGGTTGACCTGCAGGATGGTCAAGGCCGAGCACCAGAGGCCGCATGGCAAGCTGCAGCCTCTAGAGATTCCCATGTGGAAATGGGAGCAGATCACGATGGACTTCATCACCAAATTTCTGAGAATGGCAAAGGGTTTCGACGCTATATGGGTCATCGTTGATCGATTGACCAAGAGTGCTTATTTTCTGCCTATTCGGGAGAGCTCATCGGCCGAGAAGCTAGCCGATGTGTATATACGTGAGATTGTCGCTCCTAATGGGGTTCTGGTCTCTATTGTCTCAGACTGTGATGTGCGGTTCACCTCCCGTTTCTGGCAGAAGTTCCACGAGGAATTGGGCATGCGGTTGCATTTCAGTACCGCATACCATCCGCAGACAGACAGCCAGAGCGAGCGGACCATTCAGACCCTCGAGGATATGTTGAGGGTTTGCGTTATTGAATTCGGTGGGAGCTAGGAATCCTACTTACCCCTTGCAGACTTCTCCTACAACAACAACTATCACTCCAGCATAGGTGCTCCAACTTATGAGCTGTTGTATGGACGAAGATGTCATACCCCGATCTGTTGGGCGAGGTTGGTCATAGGGTGATGGGACAGACGGAGGTAGTTCTACAGACTACCGAGATAATACATCATATCAGACAGTGGTTGCAGACCACACAGAGTCGGCATAAGAGTTACGTCGACCGGCGCCGATCTGAGTTGGAATTCTAGGTCAGTGACATGGTGCTCCTGAAGGTCTCACCCTGGAAGGGTGTGATTCGCTTCAAGAAGAGGGGGGAAGTTGTGTAATATCCGTACTTTCAGGTATATTATTGTGTGTTTAAATTTTGAAATTTATGGAGTGACTCGACGAGTTGTGAGTCCAACTCGCCGAGTAGGGTCGAGTTGCCCGCATGGAATTAATGAGTGGAATCGATGAGTCAGAGAGCTGACTCGTCGAGTAGGTGCTGGGCAGAGAAACCCTAATTTCCCAGGCTTAGGGCCTATATAAGGGAACTTATGCCCCCATTTCCACCTCACCAGTTACCCTACACCTCTGAGAGAAAACCCTAATCTCCATTAGAGCTAGAAAGTGAGTGAGGAGCTAAGTTGGTGGTTGTTGGTTCATTATTTGAAGGAGAAGTGAAGGGTATTGAGGTTGGGGCAAGAGGAGCCTTTGGATCCACAGGTTCAGCAGTGTTTGCTTGAGGTAAATATGCTGACTTGCTCATCTTCTAGGGAGATCTTGATATGGGAATTTTCTAGGGTTTTCTTCCATTGCTTAGAGTCTTTGAGCCTTTTGTGTATGATTTGAGGTTGAAACCTCAGATCTGAAGTGTGGAGGGTCTTGGGAGCCCAAAGACCTGAACTTTATTGAGCTAGGGACCAGACTTTGAGCACCTAACCCTTTGTTAGACTTTGTATTGGCATTTTTAGGCATTTATGCCATGCATGAACGTAAAGGTCAAGACTTTACGCGGGTTTTGTGCCTTTAAGGACTAGATCTAGAGTCTAGTGTGGTAGATCTGGCCTTGGACGTCTGAGTGAGAAATCAGGTTGAGAAAACTCGTCGAGTCCATGAGCTGACTCGACGAGTCAGTTAGGGTTTGTCCCAATGTTCACGTCCATGCGATAATTCGGCGAGTTGGGAGTCAACTCGACGAACTGAGTCAACCTCCACGAGACTTCTGAGGAAAACGAAGGGACTCAACGAGTCACATGGGTGCACTCGGCGATTCAGGTCAAATTTGGACTGTTGACTCGAGTTTGACTTCTGTTGACTTTAGGGTTTGATCAACATGAGTAATGGAGACCATGGAGGGGTAAAATGGTCTTTTATCCATTCCAAGAGTTAGAGAGAGGGGGAGAACAACCTTTTGTGTATTTGAGTATGAGTCAAGTATTTATTGAGATAATTACCCTATGTGTTAGGCGGTGGCTAGTTCGAGATTCGAGTTCGAGGATAATTGTTTGCTGTCAAGGTGAGTCTTCTCACTATACATACCTTGAGTGGTAATTTGTGTGATCGGAGGGTCTTATGTGCTTATATTGACCATTGTGATATCCTGCATTATGTCTTTGTTATTTATGTTGTGTGTTATGCTGAGCTTTATTGAGTTAGGACCGGAGGGTCCACCCGAGTTGTGGGACCGGAGGGTCCCACTGAGACACATTGACCGGAGGGTCTTATCTGAGTTATAACCATGAGAGGCTAATGAGATATGTGTGGTATTTTGGGGAACTCACTAAGCTTCGTGATTACAGTGTTATGTGTTATGTGTTTCAGGTTCTTTTCAGGATCGCGGGAAGGCGCCGGCTTGATTGTACACACCAGAGAAAGAGTTATATTTTGAGGATCCTAGATTCTTAATTAAATAATTATGGAGTTGTGTTTGTAAATTAAATAAATGGGATTTTTGTGAAATGTGTTACGAGAATTATGTGAAATTAGAATGAAAATTTTGTTTCAAAATTTACAGTGTTACAAGATGGGTCCCCGATACATTAGGCCATTCGGGATCATTGCCAGGGTTGGCAAGGTGGCGTATAGATTAGATCTCCCTAAGGAGCTCAGTCATATTCATATCATATTCCATGTTTCACAGTTACTGAAGTGCATACTAGATGAGGAGGTAGTGGTGTCATTAGATGATATTCAGGTCGATGAGCACCTGAATTACGTGGAGAGCCCAGTGGCCATTATGGAGTGGAAAGTGAAGGTTCTACGGAATAAGGAGATGCCCTTGGTAAAGGTACAATAGGAGCATCGGAGGGGACCCGAGTGGACTTGGGAGCCGGAGGCGGAGATGCGGGAGCATTACCCGGAGTTGTTCACCGCAGCAGACTTCGAGGACGAAGTCTAGTTCAAGTGGGGGAGAATTGTAACATCCCGACTCCCAGGTACATATTTTAAATCTTTTTTATTCATATTATTATGGAAACTCGACGAGTTGGAGGCCCCAACTCGTCGTGTCGAATCTGGTCAGCCTGCATGGTTTATGGCATCTACTCGACGAGTTGGAGGACCCCAACTCGACGAGTAGAGGTTGTGCATGGAAACCCTAATTCTTAGGGTTTGCACCCTATTTAAAGGATCTTAAGTCCCTCCTCCAGCCTCCTTTCCACATTTTGACAGCCATAAGCAAACCCTAATCAATCCAAACCATATTTTGAGTGTGTGAGGCTAAGTGTGTTTTTTGGTGCATTCCTTGAAAAGGCTTGAAGATTTAGAGGCTTGGAATGAGAAGAAGCTTGTTGATCCAGTATCTACATCGTGTTGGCATCCAATAGAAGGTAAAAAGTCTTTACCTTGGCCTTTTATTTCCTAGATCTCTTTGTATGTTAGTTTATGGGCATTTTAGTGCCAAAAGGGGGTCATGCTTGGGTTTGAGCTTGTCATGAGAACGTGGTATCAGATCTGGACTCCCCTAGGCCCTCATGAACATAAAGTTCTCAAATTTATCTAGCCATGGCCCTTTTCCATGTCCAAAACTGTCTTATAAGTCTATTTTGAGTGTTTTAGCTTCTTGAAGCCTTGCATGTACGTAAAGTTAGCAACTTTACGTGATAACTACACCCTAGGAGCCTAGATCTACAATTTGGAGCTTTGATTCCGCTTAAAAGCGTCTGAAGGAGAAATGAACTGAAGGTACTCAACGAGTTTCATAGTCAACTCGACGAGTTGGATGAGGGTTTCCCGTTTTATGGATTCTACATGAACTCAGTTAGTTAGAACGGTAACTCGACGAGTTGGTTAGGGTTTACCTGTCTTTTGGACACTGCATGAACTCGATGAATTGTTGGGAAACTCGGCGAGTTGGCTCGGGTTTTCAGTCTTTGAGTTCTAAAGGAACTCGACGACTTGGGTCAACAAGGATTGTTGACTTTGACCAAGGTTGACCAAGTTGACCTTGAGGGTATTTTGGTAATTTGGGTCTTGATAGAATTGGTCCTATGATGATTTGTAGGTGTTTGAGTTTGGAGCGGTGTTTAGGGAGTTTGACATCATCATCCAGTGCTACTCGTGAGGTGAGTTTTCCTCACTATACTCAAGGGTCTAAGGCACCAAGGCTGGCTCTTTGGATTGTTATTCTGTATTACTGTTATGATCTGTTAGATCAGCATCCTAGTAGGTAGGATGTTGTTATGTGATTATGATCTGTTAGATCGGTATCCTTGTAGATAGGATGTTGCTATGCTTAGTGATCTGTAGATCAACTTGACTGTCTGTAGACTGCTATGTGGTTATTTGATATGTGTGCACATGTTTGATTGGTGGTTGAGGCATCTGCTGGTGCATGAGCCAACAGACCTGGGCATTCCAACCTGATGGTTGTGGGCAGAGAGTATTCCATCTCGAGGATGATTGGACTCTTAGTATGTGCGCATTCCAACCCGATGGTTATGGGCCGAGGGTATACCATCCTGAGGATGACTGGACCCATAGTATGTTGGCATTCCAATCCGATGGTTGTGGGCCTGGGGCATTCCAACCCGATGGTTGATTGGGCCTATAGTATACTGTTATTGTATATGTGTTATATATTGTGCGGGTATTTTGGGGGAACTCACTAAGCTTTGGGCTTACAATTGTTGATTTTCTTTCAGGTACATCAGATGATTGCGGGAAGGAAAAGGCGTGATCGTGCACCTCCTCATATTTTATGATTTGATTTCTAGGATACTCTGACATGAAACTATTTTGAAAACACTTTGTAATAATTAATGGTTTTTGAATGTTTTAAAAAAAGTTTTAAATTGGCTTGAATTTTATGGATGTTACATTGTGGCCATCCAAAATGCTCATTCTTATAATAGACATGCCATGTCGTGGTTCTTAATTCTCCACGTCGTGGCACCAGGTTTTTCCCAAAAACCTTACATTGATCCCTCCAAGTGCTTAGTCGATCTATTCTGGAAAACGAGTTGTTATAGTTTTCTCACTATACTATATGATACAATGTATATCCTTATATGATATGATATGAGGATTATTATAGTAGAATGGTATGAGTAGTCTACCATAGTCTTATGTATGGTTGATTACATGTTTATATGATTCGTTCATATGTATATTTGAGGAGTTAATGGGAAACAGTGAGGGGCCATCAGCTTATAAACTCGTGTTGACGATGAAATGACGACATGTCGTAAGTTCAAATACACATTTTATCGATGAAACGACGAGAGGTTGTGAGCAACGTTATTGGTGAAACGACGAGAGGTCGTGAGCAATTATTTGTATACATTATTTTTGTAGTATTGATTATGATATTTTTGGGAACTCACAAAGCTTGTACTTACAGTTGTGGATTAAATGTTTCAGGTCGTGCTTCTGGTAGTAGAGAGGCTCTAGTTGGACTGTAAGGAATGTGCATATCATGTTTTCTATGACATTTTGGAAGGTTAAACTTATATTTTAAGATTTAGGTCATTTTTAGTCATTGAACTTTTTTAAATGCTTTATTTTGGTCATTATACTTTGTTTAAGTTATCATTGGTCATTGAACTTGTATATTCTGTTCATTTTGGCCACTCTAACCGAGATAGCAGGTGTATAGTATCAAACGATGTTTTTCAGGTTATAATTAGTCATTGAACTTTTATGGGTGTTTTATGTTAGTCATTATACTTTGTTTAAACTATCATTGGTAATTGAATTTGTTTATTTTTATCATTTTAGTCATTTGATTTTTTAATTATCATTTATGAAAAATTAAAAAAAAGCTACTATTTTTTCTTTTCTGCACAACTAAACTTGTTAAATCAATTATTTAAAGTAAATTATGTGAATAATCCTTGTGATTTATGGTAGGGTGCACATTTAGTCTTTAACTTTTTTAACTCGAACACTCCCAATAACTTTAAGAAAAAACTATTTTGCCATTATCCATCTCATGGCTCTTGTCATTGGTAGAAACACATCAAATCATCATCGGTAATTAGTTTTACGTTAGATGATCCCATGGAAAGTCTTTGTATCGGGTGGCCCAAAGCAGCCAATATTTTGGTACATATGAATTAATTGAAAGCACTAACAAGTCTATTTCTTCCAAAAGCCCGAATCAAGGGTTTGTATGAAGCAATTGAAAACATTAAACATGCATGTTACCCTAAATCATAATGATTATTCATATAATTTACTTTAAAATAATTGATATAACAAGTTTAGTTGTAGAGAAATAATAAAAAAAATGTAGTTTTTTGAAATTTTTTATAAATGATAATAAAAAATAGAGTGACTAAAATGAAAAAAAATAAAAAAATTTAGTGACCAATGGTAGTTTAAACAAAATATAATGACTAAAATAAATCACCAAGAAAAATTCAATGACTAATCATAATCTTGACAATGTTATATACCGCCTATCATCGGTTAAAGGGACCACAATGACCAAAAATAAACAAGTTTAATTACAAATAATAGCTTAAACAAAGTTTAATAATCAAAATAAAGCATTTACAAAAGTTCAGTAACTAAAAACAACTTAAACCTTAAAAATAAAAATTTTGGATTGAAAATTAAAACGTTTCAAATTGATGTGACAAATAATTTGAAAGAGACAGAAGGAATGAACACTCTCTATCCTAAGAGCATTTACAATTGAAAGTTTAACCAAAAAGTTAAATAAGATTACAAATCTAGTGTCATGGATGAAACTCTTCTCTGTAATTTTTGGTATTAAATGAATTTTAAGTTTAATTGTCATTGAACATTACAACGAGTAAAAAGAAAGTTTTTATTTTTCAAAAAACAAATACTTAAATATATTACATTAAATTTATAATATTTTTTGTATTATAAAAATTAATAAATTTATATAAAATATAAAATAAGGATATAATAATTGTTTATAATTATTTCAATACGATATATAAAAAAGTTTGCTAAAAGACATCCTATTTTATCGTTTACACACCGTATATAAATGATATACGAAAAGTCTTTTAAATCTATAAATTTCTACACAATATGTCTTTAGCCTCCATTTAACTCCCATGTGTGTGGTGTTGGTTTATGCAAGTTTTTATCCTTTTTATGCCAAAGGGGACACGAACAAATATGCAAAAGTAGCTTTTTAGATTATTATTGATGGTTTAATCAATACTTTCTTTGAGAGTCCTCCGTGTCTACATCCACAAACAAGGACATAATCGTCATTTTTATCTCTCTCTCTCTCTCTCTCTCTCTCTCTCTCTCTCTCCATAACTGAAAACGACTGCAAGCAACCTCTGGTCGACTTGTTCAACCCCACTCCCCCACACCTACGCTTTCTACACACACACGTATACGTCTATATATATACACCGCCTCATCCCATTACTCTTCTTTATCTCTCTCTCACACACAGATCAAGTGGTCTGAAAAAATGGGGGATGTTGAAAGAGTCTGTTGTATGTGTGGTGACGTGGGTTTCGCCGACAAAATCTTCCGATGTATCAAGTGCCATCACCGCTTCCAACACTCGTACGTCTCCGCACCCTCGACCACCACCATCTCTCTCTCTCTCTCTCTCTCTCTCTCTCTCTCTCTCTCACACACACACACAGAGCACGTATAAGTTTATGACTGTACATATTCTAACACAACTGCAGATGATCGCCGGCCACCACTTTCCGTTGATATTCTGATATTCATGCTATTCTGTTTTTCTGTTTTGACTATTTTCAACATATCCGCAAGTTGATTCATTTAAATAGGGATATATCACTAGAATATTATGAATTTTTTTCTAATTTACCTTCATGAAAACACACTTCACCATGTTACAAAAGGGACACCATAGCTTGCGTAAGTGACAGGAGGTAATTAATAACTATTACAACCAACGCCAGTACCGCCTCCAGCCGCCCACCACCACCACCATCTCCTTCACGAAGTAATTATTTATTCCTTTTTATAGCTTGATTACCTACGTACTATTTTATGTTGACCAGCTTGACCATATATTAACACCGATATTATAATCTCCATGTGTAATTCCTGCAAATCTTTTTGTTCTCCATAAATAATGTTCTGAAACTCTTGTCTTGGTAAGTGGACATCGCACCTGTTCAATCATAAATTTTAACTATTCTTATAATTAATAATCTAATTTAATTTGTCATGAATGATCAGGTATTGTAGCAACTACTATAGCGAATCATCGGAGCCTCCGGAGCTATGTGATTGGTGCCAAACCGAGGTGATCAAAACTACGAAACACACCGGTTCTTCCAAGAAATCAAGCTTAAAATCGGACGCCGGAATCAGTAACCGGTCAGAATATTCCGGTGACAAGATCAAGCAACATGATCGTGAAGAGGGTTTCGAAAAAGGCAAGTCATCCTCATCCACAGGAGCTCCTTCCCCTAAGACTAGTACTCGAAGGTACAAACTTCTGAAAGACGTCATGTGTTAAATAAAGATCCAAGTTTGGTGCCAAAGGTGAGACCTTTATGGAGTTTAATGTTCCCAGAGGGTAATTCTTGGTTTGACTTGAGGGTAAAAGGGGAACAAAGTATTGTCTATAGAGGATGAAGATAGAGAGTGTGGTGAAAACAATCGAGTTCTAGCTTTTTACTGTTTCTTTTTTTTTTTTTTTTTTCTTTTTTTTTTTTTGCTTTTGTGATATGTGTTTGGACTTCCATATAACTTGTTTCATAGCAGTAGCAACTAAATAAGTTTCCTAATTGATCTCTCCCCTTCCTCGATCAAATTGCATGGCATGCATTCGTTCGTATTTTTATAACCCTTAAGTTGCAAATTCATGTTTTTAACAATGAAATAAAATAAAAATTCAACGTGTTGGTTTATTAATTGTTTAAAAACATCGCATGTTATGTATACTTGAAGTATAAATTAAAAAAATACAATGTGTTTGTAAAAATATATATTTTTCTTTTTTCACTACTACAACTAGGGATGCACAAGTATGATTTACGTATATTTTTGTTTTATTTTCAAGATAGAAAACTTTGCATGGGAATGATCTAGGGTTTATCATGAATAAATAATTGTGGATATATAAACTGTTGTGTTTCTATCTTATATTTTCATGAGTTTAATTATTAATTTTGCACTTCTTTTTTACTCTTGTAATGTGATAAAAATTTATAGATTTGTTTTTTCTACATCTTAATTTGGGTGAATAATTTTCATTCCAAAAAGAAATTGTTTAAATACAGAATAAGAAATAGTTTTTGGTATATTATAGACAAAAACGGTATTCACATTATTCAGGGTTTGGGAATTTCAGCTGTATTTCATTCTAGCATTAAGCTGCAAATTATTATATATATATATATATATATATATATATATATATATATATATATATATATTAAAATTGTGAACAAAAGTAACAGTTAACATGACACATTTTGCCCAATTTTCGTCCCTTGAATTACATTCTCAGTCCATCTATTTTTGTGTTTGTGTGTCACTGATTAATTTTCGTCCCTTGAATTACATTCTCAGTCCATCTATTTTTGTTTGTGAGTCACTCATTATTCTTAGTTTTTATAAGGGGCTTTATAAGGGGCAATTTTTGCCAATATGTGTATTCTTTTGTGGACACGTGACATAAAACTCGGTGTCACATACACACGTGTCTTCCATTTATAATCCACCGCTTCTCATATCCAATAGCATATCGCCAGGTTTTTTCATCACCACCTCTGTTTCTTTCGTATACCGATAGAATCCTATTTTCCTTCTCCTGTTTCTCAGTCGTTCCAGAAACCTCTCATACATTGCTTCTCACAAACAAACTTCCTCCTTCACCGGTGGCTTTCGACCATACCGATGCCTCCAAAACTCACTTTCTCTCTCTAAACTCATCCAAAACTCTACTACAGTATCCATCGATCCGACTTCCAGAAAAAGAAAAAGAAATCAGAATCGACGAAAAAGAGACAGGCTGGCCAGGTGCGTGCGTCGGCCCTCCACCGTCTCATATTTTCTTTTTGTCTTTCTCTATTAATAACTTCGGTCGTCTCACCCCTGCTACTCCAAACCACAATCGATTTATCCTCTTTAGTTCAACAGGGAAACAACAACGTGGTCGGATCGTTGGTGGTATATCTACTTATGGACTTAGTTTAATCCCTCCGCTCCTTGTCGATGTTTCCTCCACCGCCTCTCCCTGTTTGCTCTACCTTCCACTGATTGTCGTCACGGGAACGAAAAAAAGGAGGGCAGCCGTGGTGACGGTGCCGACCACCGGAAAGTGCAAACGAACTTGATTAGGGCGTAATGCAATCATTCATGATGCCAAAGGTAATTAATCAATTTTTTTGCAGTTTTTTAATTCACCTCTTTTACATGGATTATCAATCTGTCGCTCCTGCTTCTATGTTTTATTAATCTTGTATGCTTTTATAGTTGCTTTATATATTAAATTCAGGCTCTGTATTTTTGTATTCCATTTCGTGACCTGGTTGAAAATCCAGCAGGGTTTGGAAATAATAATGAGATCTTTACTGTTATGGACGAAGTTCTGGCTGCTGCCCACCAGGTATTCGATGAAATGCCCGGGTCTCTTTTTCTCTTTTCTTATCATCGCTTTACCTTTATTTTATATTAGTTTATTTGATAGAGTCATTGGTGTTGTAAATATTCGAAGTGTTGAAGAATAAAGAATCGGTGTTCCTATACAAGGTATGCAATTCCAAATTGTGTTGTATGTTTTTTATTTGTTTGACAGATACACATATGGTTACGTTTCTTACTGCGATCAACCACCGACATAACAACACAAAAAATATTAAATATAAACAAATGCCAAAACCATTATTAATATACACCCGAGAAATTGTTTGAAACGTTATTCTTATTTCTGCACCCTGCTTCCCTGATTGGTTCCTGCTGGCAAGAACTGACATTAATGACCAGGGAGGAAACTTGAAGACAATACTTTGCTTTTCGTAATAGCGACTCAAGAAGTAAGAATAGCTAATGGACCAATTCACAAGCTACAATTGATGCATCTGGGATTGTAAGATTCTCTATAAAAAGATTCGTAGAGGTAATAATTTACTCATATTCTGCAATTTTGTAGTATTTCAGGATTAGTGGTTCTAAGAAGTTATTGATTTCATGTTTTCCTTTTTCTTTCAGATTGGTCATCTACATTCTAAGTTCAGGTTGGTTTCGTTGGAATTGTTAATAGACAAAATGTAGATATTTTGGATATCAGTTTGAGTTGCCAAATTGGAAAACTCATTAAAAAAAACTCATTTATTGCCATCATCGTCACTTGCTGTAGATGGACTTTAATTTAATATTTTCTATCTTTTGATTTTCAGACCCACGTACGTAAGAAGAAGTTAAGAAGGAGGTCACATGAAGAGATGTGCTTGAATGATTGAACATTACATTTAGTAAGCACACAACCAACTCCAAATCCCTTCTCAAAATTTTGGGGTTAAATAACATTTGTTTGTTCCTTCTATTAGATTTCTTCTAAAGAATGATGTACTATTTACAGGAACTTCTTCACCAACGAACTATCTTGGATTCGATAACACCGAATCCGAATGTTGAGGCATTTTAAGTATTGTAAGGCTATGATTGTCCATTTCCTGGTATTTTGATTCTATCCAAATTAATTTAGTTAAGTGTCTATTTCAGGAGTTATTTAACCTGGATGAAGCATTACCATTCTAACTTGAATCTACCATTTGCATTCTTTTTTAACCTACATGAAGCATCCCTTGCAAGGTTTTAAACATGGAATAGCAAAAACCATACAATTGGAGTCGTAGTTGGACACTCAGCTTAAAAGGAAGCAATGTCAAACCATTGGAAAATGAGGTAAGACAGTCTATTTTTTGGTGAAAAAAAGGAATTTATGGATACCTTGGTTCAATTTATGTTTAAAACACCACCATATAAGCTGCTTGACCACAGGCACGTTGTAATCACTGAGACCTTTATCAGTGATCTCGACAAGGACACAGTACTAATGCTCGATATGTTCCAGATGATGCAGGAGAACATGACAACAGCAATGGACATATGCAAGAAAATCATTAAAGACCACCCAACACCATGATCTACGAAAATCATATGTCGTAGCCAGCATCTAATATCGCTCCTACTATTTTGTAATCGAATGCAATGTAATGATCAGTAGTTTTTGTAATCCAATGGCATGTAATCATAGGTTCCTTTGTAATCTAATGCCATGTTAACTCCTCTCTTCATATATTTATCTGCTGAAAAAACAAAACAATACAAACTTAAACAGATAAATTTATATACACATCGTTTTGAAAACAGCATCTACTCCTTCGTGGGGGTCACCTTTCTAGTATATATAATTATTTTTTGTCTTGATATTGCTTTTTCAGAATTCTTATATATTTCTTTATTGAATGGCCTACAACTTGTCTAGATAATGTGTAGGAGATTTTTGTAAATATACGAGGAGCTACTAACCTATATCTATATTTCCATTTATTAATTATTTATATGTATTTAATTTTTAAAATAATTATTTATATTGAATCATATTAGTTTGATTTTTTTTGTTAATTGCACTTAACTTATTTTGCTACTGTAATTTTCAACTTACAACAAATGTTTTTTTTTTTTTTTTTCATTTCAATATTACATAAAACAATACACTTTTTAAATTAACCGTACTGATCGTTGATTAAAATGTGGTGTACTTATAATATTGTCATTGGTTAGTATTAATTACAATTAACTTTTTTTTTTCAGCCGTTCAAAAGAAAAAAAAATACTTTTTTATCATATAATCTTACTATAACTTGACATACTTATTAACCATTGATATTCGTTTCAACAACAAATCTATACTAACAAATTTGGTTTTCTGAAAATCAAGCGAACATAACAATAATATAATTTTAAGGCATCTAAATCTTTAAGCTAAATATACGACACATGAATAAAATAATGTTATATATGAAGTAGACCAAACTTTTAAATTGAATGTACAATATATAATGCATAAAATAACAATTGATTGTACTTCTCGATAAGAATTCTCCTTTCATTTGACGTGGTGATAATTCCGAATTTAAAAATTAAAATAAGTTAGTTCTTGAATTTATGAGATATGAATGGGTTTTAACGAGACATAACATTTTTTGTAAAAGAAACTTATCGCCGAATGAAAATATTCGTGGTTGTGGTTTTGCACTGGTATACCACTACTGTTTTAAAGATAGACACTAGTCCCTAGTGAGAAATTAGCCGCAATTTAAGAGTTATAAACAATAATCCTCTATCTATAGAATTAACTAATTTATAATGAGTCTTAATCCAAAGGTGTGAAAGTACTTGTATATTATCTGCCAATAACTTGTTAGCTAGACTTATTGATTAAGAAAAAAGCCTTACTCATTTTGGAACATCCAAATCGACCCTACCATCGTTCTGAACAATGCATCAAGAGATAGCTTTTAAAATTTGGAGAGCGGTCTACCATCCATTAATACAAGCACTACCTTGAGATCTTGGCAACCAAATAACAAAATTCTACCAGTTAGTTACCTTGTCAAAACTTCAATATCTATAGGACATGTGAAAAGAAGATGAGTGCAGATTCTCACCAAAACTACAAAACATACAAGGATCGTGTATTGAGATGTCAATCCTAAGGAGGTTTGCTCGACTTTGGAGACGATGAAATTGCAATGCCACAAGAATGTACTGATGGTGTTTGGAATCATATTGCTCCATAGTGTTTTAACTATGATTTGGTCAAATAGAGCTCATCAATTGAGGATCTTAAATATGCATACATATAGGTTCCTCGAGTACCTAAGGACCATCGCCAAAAATCTTTTACTCCAACAAATGAGGATGAAGCAAGTATATTAGTGGCATGTTGAAAATTCAAGATAAAAACTTTTCAACGACACTTTCATTCACTTTAAACCTTATTATTTGGTTGATTTCGCATGTTCAATGTAAACCTCTATTTGGTTCTTGAACCGTAGTAATCACATGTTGAAAACATAACAAAATGGTACAGAAAAGTAGTAGATTGTTAAATTACCAAGAATATTTTTGAAAATAATAAGACGTTTACCAAATGATAAGTACTTAGTCATGGGTTTTGGGAAGCTAAAAACAATCATTTTTATAAAACAATTATATACGACAATAGAAACATTTAAAAATAACTAGTTTATTTTACGATTATTTTAACAAAACCACCATCAGGATCCACTTATATGAACTAGAAATATTATAAAAACTATAGGGTGTTTAGAAGATAAGCTTTAGAGCCTTTGATCCCTCTTGGGAATTGGGAGTTGATGAAGATGGTAAAAGGCCAAGATACAATATCTCTAAAATGTATTCACCAACAAGACTAAGTCACCAAGAATGCTAGTTCTTTGTAAAATATTTATTACGCCTTTAAGTACTCATCATGTAACATCCCAAAATACGAGCAAAAAAAAAATTCATTTTTGAAACATATACTTAGCAAACATTAGAAATAAAACATTCACTGATCATATCATTTCATAAAAATGTCGCGTGTCCGGAAACCATTTTATAAAAACATAATAATGTCAGAGTGCAAATCCCAGAATAACTCATGATGCGGAAATCAATGTGTGTGTATGATGTGCCGCTACCGCGCCAGCTCTTTCCCCTTCGACGAAGAGGTACCTGAAAACAAAACTATAAACTGTAAGCACAAAGCTTAGTGAGCTCCCTCATCGTACCACATACCATACAGTTACATAACATACATATATTGTCCGGCATATCTGGGTGCCCGACCTACCCCTTCGGTCCTCTCGACCGGATACTGTCTAGCATATATGGGAGCTGGCCTCCCCTTCGGTCCTCTCGACCGGGTACTGACTAGTATATCTGGGTGCTGGTCTCCCCTTCGGTCCTCTCGACCGGGTACTGACTAGCATATCTGGGTGCTGGTCTCCCCTTCGGTCCTCTCGACCGGGTACTGGGGACTATTTCACCCCCTTACTACTACCACATAACACATTTATCACATAATCTATCTAGCATGTCTGGGCACGACCGCCCCTTCGACCCTATCAGCCGGTAATCTGGGGACTATCTCCCCCTACCGTCACTAGTACATAGCGTCATATCATTTTAGCACATAACATATCACAGGTAGTAACAACCCTAGATGAATATCACAGAGACAATCATCTATCATGCAACTCCTACTGGTGGGCCGGCATTGTGGCCGTAGACCCACCGCTACTGGAAGGTAACTCACCTCGTACAAGTGTCTGCTGATAATCTGTGCGGGAAACCTCCGTCCGCTGCTGCTCCGGAAATCCTCCGGCTACAAACCCCATAAACACTCAATTAGAAACTGATCTCTATACTTAGGGTAAAATGACCATTTACCCCCAACCAAGTCAAGTCAAAGTCAAAGTCAAAGTCAACTTCCAGTTGACCCGACTCGCCGAGTTGGGCCGTCAACTCGCCGAGTCCCTCACTCTCTACTCGTCCTCATCCGTGACCCTACTCGTCGAGTTGGGCCGTCAATTCGACGAGTTCTTCTCTCATTCGAACGCCCCATGAAAACTCATCCGACTCGCCAAGTTGATGAACAACTCGTCGAGTTGTCCTTTATCTGATGAACCAGATCTGTCCTCAACTCGCCGAGTTGATGAACAACTCGTCAAGTTCTAAGGAGATTGCCTTGGACTCGCCGAGTCCGTTCATGCACTCGCCGAGTCCCATGAACTTCCAGCACAATGGCTTAGTCCAGAACGTTGGGTCACTCCCTGGGACCCCCTTAAAACCTTTCTACACTCAACTGGGTTCTTTTGACCCTCAACAGAAAGGGCAAAACCCTTAGACTCGCCGAGTTTAATAGTGGACTCGCCAAGTTGGTCATGTCCATACCCTAAATCTTTGCTTTCTGATGTACATCCTTTGATCAAAAGATAGATCCAAGCTTCTACAATCGATCTAACACGTAAAGTTACAACCTTTACGTGCTTGCATGGGACTTTGAGCTCAAAAGGACATAAAACAAGCTCATATGGCACATGGAACCTTTCATGGGTGCAAAAGCAACCCAAATCTGCCTAGTGACTCTCTGAATGATGTCATTCAGAAGCTCAAACCCCCAACCACGTTTGCAAACATGGTTGGCTACCAAAATGGCTCATAAAAGCCCTAAATCTTCCCAAAGAGGGATCTAACAAATGAAAGAGCAAGGTATAGACTTTATACCTTCTGAAGACTGCAAATGATGCTCACAACTGAATCTCTCTAGCCTCCTCTTGATCCTTCAAGCTTTTCCTTCTTCCTTGAACCACAAAATCACCAAGATCACTCTAAATGCCTTAAAACTCTTCAATAACGGCTAGGGTTTGCTATGGGGGGTCTTCTGGGAGTAAATGGGACGAAGGAGGCCGAGTTAAGGTGTTTAAATAGGGTGCACACCCCTGGATTAGGGTTTTTGTCCAAACAGGGTCTACTCGCCGAGTCCGGGGACCCGACTCGCCGAGTACATCACTTAAACCCCGCGTCCCATCCCGCTTCTACTCGGCGAGTTGGTCCTTCAACTCGCCGAGTCCAAGACCCAAAATGCTAAACATTTAAAGATTTGATAAAAGAATACGTACCAAGAACTAGGTGTTACAATCTCCCCCACTTATTTTAGACTTCGTCCTCGAAGTCTGCTGCTCGATCCTGGAACAGCTCTGGGTAATGCTCCGTCATCTCATCCATCGGCTCCCATGTCCATTCCGAGCCCTTCCGGTGCTGCCATTGCACCTTTACCAGCTCAACCCTCTTGTTCCTCAGATCCTTCGACTTCCGGTCGAGGATCGCTACAGGCCGCTCGATATAATTCAGGCTGTCGTCAACCTGAATGTCCTCGAAGGGTACCACTGCTGAGTCATCCACCAGGCACTTCCGCAGCTGGGAGACGTGGAAAGTGTTGTGGATCTGACTGAGTTCGGCTGGCAGATCCAGCCGGTATGCCACCTTGCCCACCCGGGATACAACCCTAAACGGTCCAATATACCTGGGACCCAACTTGCCCCGTTTCCTGAATTGGATGACGCCCTTCCAAGGCGACACTTTCAGGAGAACCTTATCCCCGACCTGGAACTCCAGGTCTGATCGATGCTTATCGGCATAACTTTTCTGTCGACTCTGAGCAGTCTGAAGCCTGCTCCGGACCTGCTGAATCTTCTCTGTCGTCTTGAGCACTACTTCGGTGCTCCCCATGACCCTCTGGCCTACCTCACCCCAGCATATCGGGGTCCTGCACCTCCTCCCGTACAACATCTCGAAGGGAGGTCGGTCGATACTCGCGTGGTAGCTGTTGTTATACGAAAACTCAGCTAGAGGAAGATAGGTATCCCAGCTACCACCGAAGTCTAGTACGCACGCCCGCAACATATCCTCCAGAGTCTGGATGGTCCGCTCACTCTGACCATCGGTCTGCGGGTGAAAAGCGGTGCTAAAATGTAGACGAGTACCCAGCTCGTCATGGAACTTCTTCCAAAACCTAGAAGTAAACCGTACATCTCTGTCTGAAATCACGGAGACTGGCACTCCGTGCCGCGCCACCACCTCTCGGATGTAGATTTTGGCCAACTTCTCTGCCGAGATACTCTCCTGGATCGGTATGAAGTGAGCGCTCTTGGTCAACCGATCCACGATGACCCATATAGAATCCACTCCCCGTGCGGTCCTGGGAAGCTTGGTGATAAAATCCATCGTGATGTCTTCCCATTTCCACAGCGGGATATCCAACGGCTGCATCTTGCCGTGTGGCCTTTGGTGCTTGGCCTTGACCTTCCTGCAGGTCAAGCACCGCTCAACGTACCATGCTACATCCCGCTTCATGCAGGGCCACCAATAGTCTAGACGAAGATCTCTATACATCTTCGTTGCCCCGGGATGAATGGAGAATCGGGATTTGTGCGCCTCCTCCATCAGAACCTGATGCACACCCCTGTGATACGGTACCCACACCCTACGGTGTAGTGTCAATAACCCTCGACTATCATAGTCGAAGGAGGAAACATGTCCCATAATCCGCTCGCTCTTCCGATGTTCCTCCTTCATAGCCTCCTGCTGAGCCTCCCGGATCCGCTCTAAAAGCGGAGTCACCACCGTCATCCTCAGACAGATATCCCTGATCGGTGCCGCCTTGCGGCTAAGCGCATCGGTCACCACGTTGGCCTTTCCCGGATGGTAAAGGATCTCGCAGTCGTAATCCTTTACCACGTCCAACCACCGACGCTGCCTCATGTTCAGATTCGGCTGATCCATGAGGTACCTTAAGCTCTTGTGGTCCGTGCAAATCGTACATCGAACCCCATAGAGGTAATGTCGCCACATCTTGAGGGCGAACACAATAGCCCCCAACTCCAAATCATGCGTCGGGTAGTTCGCCTCGTGAGGCTTCAGCTGCCTCGACGCGTAGGCGATGACGTGCCCTCTCTGCATCAATACTGCGCCCAAACCTGAGATGGACGCATCGCAGTACACAACAAAATCCTCCATGCCCTCTGGCAGGGCTAAGATTGGCGCCTCGCACAATCTCTGCCTCAGTGTCTCGAACGCTGCCTGCTGCTCAGGCCCCCAACGAAAGACCACAGCCTTCCTCGTTAGCCTGGTCAGGGGTAATGCTATCTTGGAGAAATCCTGGATGAATCTCCGATAGTAGCCACCTAATCCCAGGAAACTCCGAATCTCAGATGGAGACTTCGGAACCTCCCATCTCATCACGGCCTCTACCTTGGCCGGATCTACCGAAATCCCGTTCTGGTTGACAAGGTGCCCAAGAAACTGCACCTCGCGCAACCAGAAATCACACTTGGAGAACTTGGCGTACAAGTTCTCCCTCCTCAAGGTCTCTAGAACCTCTCGCAGATGCTCCTCATGCGCCTTGGAGTAAACCAAGATATCATCAATAAACACTATCACAGACCGGTCTAACATCGATCTGCACACGCGGTTCATGAGGTCCATGAACGCGGCAGGAGCATTGGTGAGCCCGAAAGGCATCACCACAAACTCATAGTGGCCATAACGCGTCCGAAACGCCGTCTTCTGCACATCCTCCTCCCTAACCCTCATCTGATGATATCCTGAACGCAAATCTATCTTGGAGAACCAAGATGCTCCCTGAAGCTGGTCAAAGAGGTCGTCAATCCTCGGGAGTGGGTAACGGTTCTTCACCGTTACCTTGTTCAGCTCCCTATAGTCTATACACATACGATGCGACCCATCCTTCTTCTTCACAAACAGAATCGGGGCTCCCCAGGGTGAACTGCTCGGTCGAATGAAACCCTTGTCTAACAAATCTTGAAGCTGTGTAGACAACTCCTGCATCTCAGGAGGAGCCAACTGATACGGTGCTTTGGCTATCGGAGCCGCACCAGGGACTAGGTCGATCCTGAACTCCACCTGTCGCTCCGGAGGTATCCCTGGCAACTCCTCGGGGAACACATCCGCGAATTCTCGTACTACGGGCACATTGCCCACCGTCGCCCTACCCGCCTCCCGGGTATCCATAACATACGCGACATAACCTGCGCAACCCTGCTGAAGGTAACGCCTAGCTCTCGCTGCTGAACATAAGGCCGGTCCTCGCTGTGGCCTCTCGCCCTGAATCACCAGCTCTCCCCCACTTGGGGTCCTGATCCGCACCAACTGCTGCGCTCAGTCGATCACTGCCCCATTAGGGCTGAGCCAATCCATGCCTATAATCACCTTGTTCCCACGCAATGGAATGGGAACCAAGTCTACCAAGTAGCGCTCCTCAAATAACCTCAGCACACAATCTCGGAAGACCTCAGATGCTCGCACTGATCGGTCGTCCGCAATCTCGACCTCTAGAGGGCAATCCAACATACCCGAAGACTCAGAAAACTTCTTGCTAAGCGCAAGAGAAACGAATGATCGGGTAGCGCCCGAATCAAACAGTACCTGTACTGGCATACCGTTCACATGGAACAATCCTAAACAGAGCACATATCAATAACAATAACGTCATAAAGATAAACCAGAGGGAAAGAATCATACCCGTCACCACATCTGGTGCAACGCGTGCCTCCTCGGTAGTCAGCTGAAATGCCCGACTCCTCACCACTGGAGCCTCTGCCTTGCCCTGCCAGCCATCGGTAATCCGCAGGGTCGCTGGAGCTGGCGCCTTTACTGGCACTGCTGCTGTCAATTGGGGGCAATTGGCCTTCTTGTGGCCCCTCTGGTTGCAGTGGAAACACAGCAACTCTGACGTCTGTAACACAGGTGCAGGGGCGGTACACTCCCTGCTGAAGTGCCCTAACTTGCCGCACTTGTAGCAGCCTGACGATCCCAACTTGCACGCTCCCTCGTGCGTCTTGCCGCATTTCCTGCAGCGGCCCCGTCCCTGTTGGCCTTTCGGCCCCGCATCTGGTCCCTTGGGCTTCTTCCCCGAAGCCCCCATAACATGCCCCTCTTCCGCCTTTCTCTTCCGAATGTGCTCCAGGTCTATCTCCCTCTCCCTTGCCCTAGCAACCATAGAGTCCAGGGTAGGGCAAGCTTAAAAACTGACATGCTCCTGAATGTCAGCTCGTAGCATGTCATGATAGCGGGTCCTCCTCATATCCTCATCACCCGCGTACTGGGGCACCAGTAACGCTCTCTCCCGAAACTTGGCGGTGATCTCCGCCACAGTCTCCGTCGTCTGTCTCATATCTAGGAACTCCCTGGCCAGCTGCTGAAGCTCGACAGCCGGCACAAACTCTGCCCTGAACCTGGTCACGAAGTCCGACCAGGTCATAGCCTCGAAAGCCGAGGCTCCCAACGAGTCACCAACGGATTCCCACCAATCCCTAGCTCGATCTCTCAAACATCCTGCTGCAAATCTCACCTTCGACCCCTCGGGGCAGAAGCTAGTCAACTGTGCAGACTCAATGTCTGCAATCCATCGTCTGGCAGCTATGGGGTCCTTTGCCCCGTGAAAATCCGGCGCACCACTGCCCCGGAAGTCCTTGAAGGACAGTGTGCGAGATCCTGACTGGCCAGATGCCATGTCGCTCCTGAATGCCCTGAGGCGATCTTCCATCAACTCCACTATCCCTTCCTTGATCGACCCGAAGATAATGGGAGTCGAATCAAGGATGCCTCTGGTGATCTCTGACGCGATGAACTCGCGTAGCCTCTCGTCTATTGGTTCGGAACCTGATCCCGAACCTGATCCCTCTCCTGAACTGCCAACTGCTGGCCTCGAGCGTAGTACCACCATTCTGCAATACATAACGACAACTGTCAGTGGTACTGATACATCTAAAGGGATCACGTCTACTGCAAGGTTCCTGGTCTCGCCTCAGCCTCCCTTAATTCAAGTACGGATCCTCTGCTTTCAGTAGTACGGGCCCATACTACCTTCCACATCTATCCGTACTTTCCTCAAGAACTGCCTCGACTCCACCAAGTCCCCACTACTACTGTTGATCTCATGCTAATCTCATCCTAGGCTCGCCCTAGGAAGTCGCCAACTCACTCTCCGCCCTCAGCTGCATAAGAAGTCCCTGCTTTCTTCCCCTAACTAGCTTGCGAATACTATTACATATTACTCAGACTAGATAATTCTTCGAATGAGGGATCCTGCCCTACAACGGTTGGACTCAAACGAGAGCTGCGAAATAAGGCTAGACCCAACCCTCTGAAATTATTTAGTCCTTGCAATATGTATCTTAACATATTCGTTTACTAGTTAGTGAAAGACAACTAGAACTCCTAAAAGCACATAGCAAGCAGCATTCGGACATTGAGTACACATAATCATGTATGTACTACTCTGGCAATCATATCGACTGATCTGTACTAGCATACACTGCTAAGCTCATACTATCAGGCATAACCTAAACAGGCTATCCTACTACTGTCTACTCGGTACTAGCATGCAATTTTCATAAAGCTGGAACACATAAAGCAGGCACATAAGGCATCATTCCTAGATCCTTAGTCCTATTCTAGCATGCTGTTCTACTGAAACTGAAACTGATAATCATAACATAAACTTGTATGGGTACTTTGGGGAAAACTTACTTGAGCTCGGCCGGTCGCGCACATCACACACCTCGTTCTTTCTCGAAACTCTTTTACTCAGTCTTTAGAAAATCATTTCTTTATAAAAAAATCTTTTAATCCCTCGATTTGAGTCCAGACATCCCCCGAAGGTGTGTCCGAATCCCTCAAACCAGGGCTCTGATACCAACTTGTAACATCCCAAAATACGAGCCAAAAAAAATTCATTTTTGAAACATATACTTAGCAAACATTAGAAATAAAACATTCACTGATCATATCATTTAATAAAAATGTCGCGTGTCCGGAAACCATTTTATAAAAACATAATAATGTCAGAGTGCAAATCCCAGAATAACTCATGATGCGGAAATCAATGTGTGTGTATGATGTGCCGCTACCGCGCCAGCTCTTTCCCCTTCGACGAAGAGGTACCTGAAAACAAAACTATAAACTGTAAGCACAAAGCTTAGTGAGCTCCCTCATCGTACCACATACCATACAGTTACATAACATACATATATTGTCCGGCATATCTGGGTGCCCGACCGACCCCTTCGGTCCTCTCGACCGGATACTGTCTAGCATATATGGGAGCTGGCCTCCCCTTCGGTCCTCTCGACCGGGTACTGACTAGTATATCTGGGTGCTGGTCTCCCCTTCGGTCCTCTCGACCGGGTACTGACTAGCATATCTGGGTGCTGGTCTCCCCTTCGGTCCTCTCGACCGGGTACTGGGGACTATTTCACCCCCTTACTACTACCACATAACACATTTATCACATAATCTATCTAGCATGTCTGGGCACGACCGCCCCTTCGACCCTATCGGCCGGTAATCTGGGGACTATCTCCCCCTACCGTCACTAGTACATAGCGTCATATCATTTTAGCACATAACATATCACAGGTAGTAACAACCCTAGATGAATATCACAGAGACAATCATCTATCATGCAACTCCTACTGGTGGGCCGGCATTGTGGCCGTAGACCCACCGCTACTGGAAGGTAACTCACCTCGTACAAGTGGCTGCTGATAATCTGTGCGGGAAACCTCCGTCCGCTGCTGCTCCGGAAATCCTCCGGCTACAAACCCCATAAACACTCAGTTAGAAACTGATCTCTATACTTAGGGTAAAATGACCATTTACCCCCAACCAAGTCAAGTCAAAGTCAAAGTCAAAGTCAACTTCCAGTTGACCCGACTCGCCGAGTTGGGCCGTCAACTCGCCGAGTCCCTCACTCTCTACTCGTCCTCATCCGTGACCCTACTCGTCGAGTTGGGCCGTCAACTCGACGAGTTCTTCTCTCATTCGAACGCCCCATGAAAACTCATCCGACTCGCCGAGTTGATGAACAACTCGTCGAGTTGTCCTTTATCTGATGAACCAGATCCGTCCTCAACTCGCCGAGTTGATGAACAACTCGCCGAGTTCTAAGGAGATTGCCTTGGACTCGCCGAGTCCGTTCATGCACTCGCCGAGTCCCATGAACTTCCACCATAATGGCTTAGTCCAGAACGTTGGGTCACTCCCTGGGACCCCCTTAAAACCTTTCCACACTCAACTAGGTTCTTTTGACCCTCAACAGAAAGGGAAAAACCCTTAGACTCGCCGAGTTTAATAGTGGACTCGCCGAGTTGGTCACGTCCATACCCTAAATCTTTGCTTTCTGATGTACATCCTTTGATCAAAAGATAGATCCAAGCTTCTACAATTGATCTAACACGTAAAGTTACAACCTTTACGTGCTTGCATGGGACTTTGAGCTCAAAAGGACATAAAACAAGCTCATATGGCACATGGAACCTTTCATGGGTGCAAAAGCAACTCAAATCTGCCTAGTGACTCTCTGAATGATGTCATTCAGAAGCTCAAACCCCCAACCACGTTTGCAAACATGGTTGGCTACCAAAATGGCTCATAAAAGCCCTAAATCTTCCCAAAGAGGGATCTAACAAATGACAGAGCAAGGTATAGACTTTATACCTTCTGAAGACTGCAAATGATGCTCACAACTGAATCCCTCTAGCCTCCTCTTGATCCTTCAAGCTTTTCCTTCTTCCTTGAACCACAAAATCACCAAGATCACTCTAAATGCCTTAAAACTCTTCAATAACGGCTAGGGTTTGCTATGGGGGGTCTTCTGGGAGTAAATGGGACGAAGGAGGCCGAGTTAAGGTGTTTAAATAGGGTGCACACCCCTGGATTAGGGTTTTTGTCCAAACAGGGTCTACTCGCCGAGTCCGGGGACCCGACTCGCCGAGTCCAAGACCCAAAATGCTAAACATTTAAAGATTTGATAAAAGAATGCGTACCAAGAACCAGGTGTTACACATCACAGTTAAGTAATAAAGGAGAAGCACTTTATAAGCACATATTTCTTTCACTAGTCTGCTTTAGAGCGAAAGAGAGGAGAAGAATAACAACTTTCAACCTTTGAGAGAAAGAAGAAAAGATCAAAGTACGGGTATCAAAATGAAATAATTTTCTCTCTTATATACTCACACATAACAACTAAAGGCCATACTATTGGACCTTAGGTGCTACCAACTCTCCTAAAACCAATCAATGTTAGCAAAGGCGCTACCTTTGTATATATAACACATTCAGTCCTCTAGCACCTACAACATTCGACTGCGACTAGGAAACCTTCCTTACACATCGCGAAAACTGAGCTAATTCTGACCCCCAACAATCCTCCCCTAAAAAATTTATCTATAACAGAATCGAGCCCATGGCCCTAGCTCTGATACCACTTGATGAGTCAAGAATTCAATCAAGTAATCATTTCATAAAGTAGATGAACACAAAAGGTAAATAAATCTGTTGAAGCTCTTGATTGTCTGGAAGTAGCAAGGTTACAAGGTACAATGAGAGTTTTGTGAAAAAGCACTCACTATAATCTAAACTACAGTACTATATATAGTACCCTCAACACACACAAAAAGTATAAAGAGATTTCGACTGCAAGACATATGTGCTCTCTAAAATACATAGATATATCGAAGGTGCGTAACCTTAGATATAGACTGCAAGACAAACTTTGAAACTAAGACCTTAAGACTTCTATAGAGAATATATTCACAACATCATATACTCTACACATACTTTCATTAATTACCAAAGTAAGGCTTCATAAAGGTATGGCTTGTCTAAGAGGGATGATGCATGTAAGAGGAATTCAAACAAGTAACCTACACCAACTCTTGGTGAGTTATGGCTGAAAATAAGAAGAGAGAGAGAGAGAGAGAGAGAGAGAGAGAGAGAAAGAAAAGATGGTGAATTGTCTTACACAATATCTTATTAAACTAGTATATATAAAAGTCTGGTGGAATCCTAAGTCTCCAAAAACGTATACACAACATATTTCATTATACCATATGATTAAATAACTATTTATACTCTATAAAATATTATTTTCATAATATAATAAAAATTATTTTCACAAAATAATAATTTCTCCAAAATTAAATACAAGAGTTGAATATAATTAATAAGAATCAAATTCTTAATAAATAATCAATATGTGACAACTTGCTAAAGGTGTGACCATATAGAACATATGTTATTGGAAAACATCATTCAAAAATGATTTTTGAGCATATAAATCAATGATATGTGTTCAATTATACATCTTTTTATAGATATTTTATGGGTATTTTTATAATTAAAATAGGAAAAAGGGTACTTAAATACTTTATATTTATATTTTGTAGGTAAAAAGTCCATGTTGATGAAAAGGAATGAAAATGGGCTGATATGGAGCTAAACTGATGAGTTAGAGCAAACTAGGAAAAGGCTTGCTAAATTATAAATTCGTTGATGGACCCCTTTGCATTGTTTGGGTCATATCTTTCGACTCGTAACTTCAATTAAAGATATTAAATATGTTTTGGAAACTAGAAAACTTTCCTACAACTCATGTGTAAAGGCCTTTGGATAATTCAGTTGTTATCTAATCCAAAATCGGTTTTGAATTCGGTGCAATAAAGTTGAATATTTTGAAGATATTTTCTAGATTTAAGTCTCACCGAGAAATATTTGTCGCGTCGCGAAATACGTTGGTCATAGAAAGCTATATATAAAACCCCAAATTCGTACAACATAAGTAAAAAATTAGTAAGGCAATTTCTAGAAACCTAGAAGGGCAGAAAACGTCCAAGGATGTCATTTTGACAGTCAAGAAGGCAGTCGGCTGACTGATATAGATAAAAAAATCTGAGGATCATGAGAAGAAATCATTAGGTTATCAGTATGTTTACTTTTATGTCTGTAATTAGTCAACTTTTTGATCTTCTATATGTTCTTGTTGAGATTTAGGATTAACCCTTTTAAGAATATTTGATATTTATGAAACCCTAGTATGTTTGATTGATTGATATTTGGTATTGAGAGTTATTCAATTTATTATGTTCATGCTCAATTAAAGATCTATAAGTATTGATATTGATTTTATTATGTTTATGTAACTGAATGCATGATTTATGATTATGTTTAGATTATGTATCATGAATCACATTATTCATTAGCATGTCCAAGCGAAAAAACTCAGTCAAGAGCGTAGGCATTTATGACTAGTAGAGTCAGTGTTGCAAAACTCGGCCTACTCGGCTGAGTACTCGGAATCGGCCCTCCACTGAGGCAAGTTATGTGAAATCGGAAAAAAAAACTCGGATTAAGTCAAACTCGGTCAAAACTCAGTCAACGTCTCCCTAACTCGGGACTACTCGGGCCTACTCGGTCATACTCAGGCCTACTTGGTCAATGTAATGACCCAAACTTTCAAAAGAAATTTTTCATTTTTAATTAGCGAAAACACTTTTCCGTAAATCATGAAATCCACATACAATTGTTTTCAAAATTCATAACAACTAAAATTTTATTTCAAAACATCAGAGTGTCCCATAAAACGTCTAAGAGAGTGCATGTCGCGCCATCAAGCCTTGCCCTTGCCCTTGGGCTCAGATGTACCTGAAACAAATCCACAAACTGTATGCTAATTCTTAGTGAGTCCCCCAGAGCATACCCCACACACAATCCATAATCCACATATCATATTAGCTATAAAAGCTACATATATCACATAAGCCATGCATACAACAAATAGAGATGTCATGGGCTCGTCCCCATGGTCTTACTCTAGGATGCCATGGGCTCCCCACATGGTCTTACACGTGAGTGTCATGGGCTCTCCCATGGTCTTTAATAGGAAAGCCATGGGCTCTCCACATGGTCTTACATCTGGTTGCCATGGGCTCTCCCATGGTCTTTAGTAGGAAAGCCATGGGCTCTCCACATGGTCTTACATCTAAGTGACATGGGCTCTCTCACGGTCTTCCATACAAGCATACCACAAATATCACTAGCATACTTCCTAGCTCGTACCAACTAACATGCCATATAATACAACTTCAGCTAGGATACCACATATCATAAAATGGGCCGGCCTTGGTGCCTTAGACCCATTGGTATGGTGAGGAGACTCACCTCTCGAATGCTGATTTGACAAGCTAGAATCAGATATGTCCCACGCGCTGCTCCAACTCAACTGCCTATAATTATCATGTGATTAACTTGTCATAAACCCATAATTACCCTTAAATCAACCCTGGTCAAAGACAAGATCAACAGTCAAGGTCAACAGTCCATGTTGACCTCAACTCTTCGAGTGCATCCTAGCAACTCGTCGAGTTCCTCCCGAGTCCATTCCACTGAATTCTGCATCAACTCGCCGAGTCACCATAGTGACTCGTCGAGTTCATCAAATTTCCAAAAAACTAATGTCTGTTCAGACCAAAACCCTAATCCTTCACTGCATTCATTCAGAAACTCAGAAACGGGCAAACCCTACCCCGACTCGTCGAGTCAGCTAAGGGACTCGACGAGTTCCTTCAGTCCCTTTCAAGTTCAACCCTTTTCAGTGGGATCTAAGGTCCCAAACTCCAGATCCAAACTCCCCTAGTGCAGATACCACGTAAAGTTGCAAACTTTACGTGCATGCAAGGCCCTTCAAGGCTATAACATCAAAACTAGGTTTCTTACAAGGTTTTTGTGCATGGAAAGGGGCTAAGTTATATAAATTGAGCAACTTTATGTCATTGGGGACCTAAAGAGGTCTAGATCTGGAACCATATCCTTGTGATAAGTCCAGATCCGAGTTTGACTCCATTTTGCACCAAAAATGGTCATTTACTTCCAAGAAAAGGGATCTAATCAACTAGAGATTAAGGTAACGACTTTATACCTCAAGATGATGGCCAATATAGAGTACATGTCAGATTTACTTCTTCTCTCCTTGCTCCTTCCTCTTCAAGCTCTAGAATCCTTCACAAACACCCCAAAATTGTTCACAAAAGCTCTTACTCTCACTCAAGAAGGTGCAAGGCCGAACTAGGGTTTTCTCTGGCTGATAGGGTGATATGGGAGGCCACAAGAGGCAGATTATGTTCTTTAAATAGAATGCAAACCCTAAAAATTAGGGTTTCTCTTTACAGCTCCTACTCGTCGAGTCGGGGCCTTCCGACTCGTCAAGTAGAACCCAAATCCCGCGTCCTCATAACAGTCTCTACTCGACGAGTTGGAGCACCCCAACTCGCCGAGTCCATGCACAAAACCCTAAAAATTATATAAATTAATCAATACCTGGAACACGTGTTACAGTCAACAAAGTCAAACTCGGCCAACTCGGTCAAAGGGTCAAAGTTGTCATAAAAAGAGAAAAAAAATCAAGAATTTCAAGATTAATATGTATAATACACTTAATGATTTATTATTTAACACACACATGTGATTATTACTACACATATATCTTAAATTTTCAGTAATTATTCAAGAAGTGAGACAATTATGTATATTTTAGTTTTTATGTATTCAAATGTATCTAATTTTGTTACATATTTCAATCAAATTATGATTTTAACTTATGATTTTGACGTATTTAATTTTCCTAAAAATTTTCTGTATGAATTACCGAATCTGAGTACTCCCCAAGTACTCCCGAGTACTCGCTACTCGGCAGTCGGCCGAGCAAGCACCGACTAGCGAGTTCTACATCCTTGAGTAGAGTGATACGGTAACACCCTGTTCCGGATCGTTTCCTAAATCAGGGTTATGGACTAAATATCGGTTGAGATAGAGACTTAGACCCATTTTGTAACGTCCTGTTTCAGATCGTTTCCGTTTTAGGGTGGTGATCAAGGATTGGGTATTAGCAGGCTTAGGATCCTTAAAGAAGTTAGTTTTGGTCTCATTTGGAGGTAGATGATGTATATTGGTTGATCCGGGTATTCAGTTTGTGTTTTGGAGTTAAAGGGTATTTCGGTAATTTGTCAATTCGGGCTTCTTTGGAAATTGGATGTTTGTTCGGGATATGGTAATGCGGGTACGAGTTGATTAAAGCATAGAGCTTCTTGTTGCCTTTTCATGGATATATGGATCGTCGGAATCGGATGTATGTCGAAGAAGTTATGACCTTCGGAGTATATTATGGTTAAGGGGTTAAGCAGTATGCGGGGCGTACATATATGTAAGCATGGCATACTAGTTCTAAAGCCATTAAGCAGGGCATATAATGGTGTACACAGGGCGTACTGATGTGTAGCAAAATCGCACCTTCGGGCACGTATGCGGGGCATGTGTACATCTTAAAGAAAACCCTAATTTCGATGATGTACCCTATATAATCTCAGTAAGTCTTTGTGGTTGGTCCTTATACCAGCCTCAAAGTTCCCAAAACCCTAAAATTTGTCTCTAAGCCTTCATGATGGTATTTTGAGCTCATGGTGTCCATTTTTGATGTGTTTGGTCCATTTCCAAGAAGATGAAGTTTGGTGCAAGGATGGGGATCAAGAAAGAGCTTATGGATCTGGATTATGGGCTTCATTTTCAGCTTGTTAGAGGTAAAAAGCTATGAACTTGATCATTGATGTATTAGATCTAGCATGTATGAGTTTTTGGTTCATTTTGGTCCCAAGAATGAGGTCTAGTGGTTTGGTACCACTCCATGAGCTATGAGTTGTCATTTTTTGTGTTTCTGAGGTTCTAGATGCATAAAGTTGCCTCCTTTAGGGTTTTGAATTCCCCATGTTTGAGTTGGTATCCATTTGGTGAAAGTTTAATGCTTTAAGGTGATGTTGGGTTCTTTTGAGGCTTGCAAAGTCATCAAGTCAATGACTTTATGGGTCTAGACATTGATTAGGACTAAGATCTGTGGTTTGGACCTTTGGGCTAAGCATTAAGTGCTTAATGGCCAAAGTTGGCTTAATAGAGTAGTATGTTGGGCGTACAAGTCTGTACATGCAACGTACAAGCCATCAAGTGTGTATGCGCAACGTAAAGCTGGGTACACCCCGCGTACTCAGTCAAGAGGGTTTTGGCCTTTTGGGCTTCCTTTTTCGGCTTGGGTGTTTGAGTTCTTAATGGGCCATCTGAGTATGAGTGTCTTCGACTAGGAATTTTGGTTGGAACTTAGGGTAAGGCCCATGTAAGGGGTTTGGGCCCAATTTGGAAAATTGGGCTATAATTGGGCCTTGGTTGGTTATTGACTTTTGTGCCTTTCAAGTTATGAGTTTGGGACTTAGTCTTGGATCAAGCTAGGTTAGGAGTAAAATGGTCATTTTACCCCGAGTATGGATTTATGGTTATAGTTTGGAACCCAATTGGTAATTAGGTGTTGTTTTGATATTGATAGTTCGGGGAATATGTCAGCCGGCAGCCAGAGATCGTATGTGTGATTTGTCGGTGCGAGGTGAGTCTACTCACTAGGTCTAATGGGTCGAAGGCACCAATGTCGGCCCATGGTTTTATGTTAGGAAACTAGATGTATGTTCGAATCTTGGACGTGTTATATGATGATATGTTTACCGGGCAAGGCCCGATGCCAAGCGAGGCCTAAGGAGGTTGTCGTATGTTAATTATCAGTATGTGTCTTGTAACACCCGATTCTTGGTACGTATTTAAATTCAAGAAATGTTGAAATTTACTATGGGACTCGGCGAGTTGGAGGCCCAACTCGTCGAGTAGACTCGACTGTTGATCGGGGGTTTAAGTGACCTACTCGACGAGTCGGAAGACCAACTCGACGAGTAGGAGCTGTCTAGACAAAACCCTAATATTTAGGGTTTGCACCTTATTTAAAAAACTTATTTCCTCCCATATCAACCTCCATCGTCCCTCACACTTCCAGAAGACCTTAAACTAAAACCCTAGCCTTGTTTGAGTGATCTTAAACCATTTTTGTGCATTTTTGGTGGTTGTGAAGCTTGAGAAGAAGGAAGGAGCTCTGGAGTTCAAGTTGAAGCTAGAAGATCCAGAGATTGTGTTCCATTTTCAACTTATTTAAGGTAAAAAGCTTCTATCTTGACTTTCCATGTGTTTAATCAACTTAGGGCTTGGATTTTTGGTATCTTTAGGGCACTTCTAAGCCATTTTCGGGTTGAGGGGTGTAATGTGGAGATATGGATTCAGATCTTGGACTTTGGAGGGTTCTCATGGCATAAAGGTGCCAACTTTATGGGCATGAGAGACCCATGCATCTTGTAGACCTCCTTTTATGGCTTTTCGAGCCAAAGGCCCCATGCATGTATATCAAGTTCGAAGCTTTACGTATAAAATGGATCCTAGGAGGCCAGATCTATGGTTTTGACGTGTTAAGACCCGTTTTAATCGACTGTATAGTTTTGGACATAGAGGGACTCGGCGAGTCGGGGTGTATTTTCCACCAACCCTTTCTGTTTATGGACCAGTTGTTAAGATCGAAGGTTTCCCCATTTGTTTAGGTTCACTAGGGATCTGGAAATCAGAGGACTCGACGAGTGGATGAACAGACTCGGCGAGTTCAAGGCAATGTCCCAGCCGCATGAAGACGGACTCGGCATGTTCAAATGGAACTCGGCGAGTCATAGACTGAACATCTTCTTATGGATGAAGATAAACTCGGCGAGTTCAAGGACGAACTCGGTGAGTCGGTTGAAGGTTGTCCGATGTGTTGTTGAAGGTGAACTCGTCGACCTCTTACTAGAGTCGACGAGTAGGGACGGGATTATGGCATTTTGTGGAAATGGGGACTCGACGAGTTGACGGGCCAACTCGGCGAGTCGAGTCAACCAGATGTTGACTTTGACCAAAAGTTGACTTGACCATGGATTTGACTTTGACTTTGACTTGGATTGAGTGACCCTTTTAAGGGTTACGAGTATGAGTTGATAACTTAGAAGAGTTGCTGTGTAGGGATTGAGTAGTCGAGGAGAGTCGATTTCCACACCGAGATCTGTGCAGACACTACACGACTTCGAGGTGAGTTTCCTTCTAGTAGGGGTGGGTCTACGACCACAATGCCGGCCCACAAGTGAGAGTGTTGGATAGATGATTGTCTTTGTGATAATTATCTAGGATTGATGTGTGATATGCTTACCGTGCTTGATATGATTAATGTGCTTGATATGATTATTATGCTTAATATGTGTTAGCAGTAGTAGGGGTGAAATAGTCCCCGGTTACCTATTGAAAGATACCGAAGGGGAGGTTAGTTCCCAGTTACCGGTTGAAAGATACCGAATGGGAGGTTAGTTCCCAGTTACCGGTTGAAAGATACCGATGGGGAGTCCAACTCCCGGCTATGCCTGACAATTACCGGTTGAAAGATACCGAGGATTATGCATTATTTGGTATGGGTATGATGGGGCAACTCACTAAGCTTTGTGCTTACCGTTTTTAGTTTTGGTTTCAGGTACCTCTTCGTCTAAGGGGAAAGAGTCGGCGGCGTAGCAGCGCATTACACACCCACACACATGATTTCCACATTGAGTTTTCTGGGATTGTACTCTAAATTTTTATTACTATCGATGATATGGTTTTGAGACACGTTGTTCGGTTTTACAAATTGATATGACATTGGCAATGTTTTTGGTAAACTATTTTACAAGTTACTTAATTAAAAATGAAATTTTTGGCATTGAAAATTGGGATGTTACATGTCTTATGATTACCGGGCGAGGCCCGATGCCGGGCGGGGTTCGATGACTGTATGGAATGCTATAGTCTTTGTGATTATTGCATATGTTAGTAGTGTAACATCCCAAAATTCAAGACCAAAAATTTCATTTTTAATATAACGATTCATAAAATTCGTGAAGTAGGTGAATTGTCCTCGGCTATGGGATCAACTCGCCGAGTTGGTCCCTCAACTCATCTAGATCCATAATCCATAAAACCCTGAAATCTCGATCCTACTCGTCGAGTCCTTTCATGAACTCGTCGAGTTCGTCCTCATAGCATAGTCGAGACCTTTTACCCGCAACTCGCCGAGTCCCTCCTTGAACTCGTTGAGTTCCTCAACCTTCATAACCCAAACAATGGCCAACTCGCTGAGTCATCTTCTAGACTCAACGAGTTTGATCAGTAACAGAAAAGGTTGGGGGACCACGACCCAACTCGTCGAGTTATATGAACAACTCGTCGAGTCCCCCATAGTCTAAATCCATACAGTCGTTTCTAGTCGGGCTTACTGCATTCAAATCATAGATCTGGTTCCCTAGGGTCGATATATCACGTAAAGTTTATAACTTTACGTCCATGCATGGGTTATTTAGCTCAAAAAGCCCTAAAAAGTGGTTCACAAGTTGCATGGGACTCCTATGGCCATAAAGTTGGCACCTTTATGCTGTGGAGTCCCTCAAAGGCTCCAGATCTGAAGTAATGACTCCAAAACATGCTTGCATCCATGAATGGTTCTGAGATATGCTCCTTAAAGCCCTAAACTACCCCATGAAGAGATCTAGTAAATGAATAGTCAAGGTATAGACTTTATACCTCAATAAGGCTGCTTTGACAACAAAATGTCTGGATCCAAAGCTTCCTCCTTAAACGAAGCACTTCTAGCCTCCACTCCTTCAAGGAAATACCAATGAATCACTCCCTTTTCACTCACACACACTGCAAGGCTCTAGATCACAAATTATGGTTTTGCTGGACTGAGAGAGGTGATGAGGGAGGCCACCATGAAATCTTAGGGTGCTTAAATAGGGTGCAAACTCTGAAAATTAGAGTTTCACTCTGGCTCCCTAGGGTCGATATATCACTTAAAGTTTCTAACTTTACGTCTATGCATGGGTTATTTAGCTCAAAAAGCCCTAAAAAAGTGGTTCACAAGTTTCATGGGACTCCCAAGGCCATAAAGTTGGCACCTTTATGCCATGGAGTGCCTCAAAGGCTCCATATCTGAAGTCATGACTCTAAAGCATGCTTACATCCATGAATGGTTCCGAAATATGCTCCTTAATGCCCTAAACTACCCCATGAAGAGATCTAGTAAAAGAATAGTCAAGGTATAGACTTTATACCTCAATAAGGCTGCTTTGACAACAAAATGTCTGGATCCAAAGCTTCCTCCTTCAACCAATCACTTCTAGCCTCCACTATTTCAAGGAAATACCAAAGAATCACTCCCTTTTCACTCACACACACTCAAAAGGCTCTAGATCATGAATTAGGGTTTTGTTGGACTGAGAGAGGCGATAAGGGAGGCCATAATGAAATGTTAAGGTGCTGAAATAGGGCGCAAACACTAAAAATTAGGGTTTCACTCTGGCAATTCTACTCGTCGAGTTGAGGCTTTTCAACTCGTCGAGTAGACTTCAAGTCCCGTGTACAAAAAATCCCATTCCTACTCGACGAGTTTGGGGCCTCTAACTCGTCAAGTCCCTTTGCAAAAATGAATAATTCTTATTAAAATACATACCAGGAACCGGGTGGTACAAATCTCCCCCACTTATTTTAGAATTCGTCCTCAAAGTCTGCTGCATCTGGGAAAAGCTCGGGGTAGTGCTCCCTCATCTCGTCCTCCGGCTCCCATGTCCATTCCGATCCCTTGCAGTGCTGCCATTGCACCTTCACTAACTCGACCTTCTTGTTCCTCAGATCCTTCGTCTTCTTGTCGAGGATAGCTACCGACCGCTCAATGTAGTTCATGCTGTCATCCACCTGAATATCCTCTAGAGGTACCACCGTAGAGTCATCTACCAGGCACTTCCGCAGCTGGGAGACATGAAAGGTGTTGTGATTCTTACTAAGCTCGGCCGGCAGATCCAGCCTATACGCCACCTTGCCCACCCGGGTTGCAACCATGAAAGGACCAATGTATATGGGGCCCAACTTGCCCCGCTTCCTGAACCGGATGACACCTTTCCAAGGTGACACCTTCAGGAGAACCATATCCCTGACCTGGAACTCCAGGTCCGAACGGCGCCTGTCGGCGTAGCTCTTATGCCGACTCTGAGCAGTCTGAAGCCTGCTCCGGACCTATTGGATCCTCTCTGTCGTCTTGAGTACTACTTCAATACTCCCCATGACCCTCTGTCCAACCTCACCCCAACATATAGGGGTTCTGCACTTCCTCCCATATAACATCTCGAAGGGAGGATGGTTGATGTTGGCGTGGTAGCTATTGGTGTAGGAAAACTCTGCCAAGGGAAGGTAGGTATCCCAGCTACCACCAAAGTCTATAACGCATGTCCGCAGCATATCGTCCAAGGTCTGGATGGTCCGTTCACTCTGACCATCCGTCTGGGGTTGAAAAGTCGTGCTAAAGTGCATAAGAGTACCCAACTCGTCGTGAAATTTCTTCCAAAATCTGGAAGTGAACCGTACGTCTCGGTCAGAAATCACGGAAACTGGCACTCCGTGTCGAGCTACTACCTCTCTAATGTAGATGTCGGCCAACTTTTTGGCCGAGATACTCTCCTGGATCGGTATGAAATAGGCACTCTTGGTGAACCGATCAATGATGACCCAAATCGAATCCACTCCCCGTGCGGTCCTGGGAAGCTTTGTGATGAAATCCATAGTAATATCTTCCCATTTCCATATAGGGATATCCAATGGCTGTGTCTTGCCGTGAGGTCTCTGGTGCTCGACCTTGACCTTCCTACAGGTCAGGCATCTCTCAACATACCAGGCTACATCCCGCTTCATGCAGGGCCACTAGTAATCAGGACGAAGATCTCTGTACATCTTCGTCGCCTAGGGATGGATGGAAATCCTGGATTTGTGCGCCTCCTGCATCAAAACCTGGCGCACACCTCCATAATACGGAACCCACACTCTACGATGGAGTGTCAACAACCCGCAACTATCATAGTCGAAGGAGGAAACCTGACCCACGATACGCTCGCTCTTCCGATGTTCCTCCTTCATAGCCTCCTGAATCTGCTCCAAAAGCGGAGTCACTACTGTCATCCTCAGACAGATGTATTTGATCGGGGCTACGAATGCCTTGTGGCTAAGTGCATCGGCCACAACATTGGTCTTCCCCGGATGGTAGAGGATCTCACAGTCGTAATCCTTCACCACATGTAGCCACCGACGCTGCCTCATGTTCAGATTCGGCTGATCCATGAGGTACCTCAGACTCTTGTGGTCCGTGTAAATGGTACAACAGACCCCATAGAGGTAGTGTCGCCAAATCTTGAGGGCGAAAACAACTGCCCCCAACTCCAGATCGTGTGTCGGGTAGTTTGGCTCGTGAGGCTTCAGCTGCCTCGAGGTGTAGGCGATGACGTGCCCTCTCTGCATCAACACCACGTCCAAACCCAAAATGGATGCATCACAGTATACTACAAAATCCTCCATGCCCTATGGCATGGCTAAGATTGGCGCCTCGCACAACCTCTGCCTCAGCGTCTCGAACGCTGCCTGCCGCCCAGGCCCCCAGCGAAATACAACGACCTTCTTCGTCAACCGGGTCAAGGGTACAACTATCTTGGAGAAGTCTTGAATGAATCTCCGGTAATAGCCTGGTAACCTGAGGAAAATCCGAATCTCAGATGGAGATTTCAGAACCTCCCATCTCATCACAGCCTCCACTTCGGACGGGTCAACTAAAATATCGTCCTGGTTGACGAGGTGCCCCAGAAACTGCACCTCGCGCAACCAGAACTCACACTTGGAGAACTTGGCGTACAAGCTCGACCTCCTCAGGGTATCCAACACCTCCCGCAAGTGTTCCTCATGATGTTCCTGCGTCTTGGAGTAAACCAAGATATCATCAATAAAGACTATCACAGACCGATCCAACATAGGTCTGCATACACGATTCATGAGGTCCATGAACGTGACAGGAGCATTGGTGAGCTCAAAGGGCATCACCACAAACTCGTAGTGGCCATAGCGAGTCCGGAAAGCAGTCTTCTGTACATCCTCATATCTGAATTGCATCTGGTGGTATCCTGAATGCAAATCTATCTTGGAAAACCAAGATGACCCCTGTAGTTGATCGAAGAGATCATCAATCCTCAGGAGTGCGTAACGTTTCTTCACCGTTATCTTTTTCAGCTCCCGGTAATCTATATACATCCGATGCGATCCTTCCTTGTTCTTCTTAAACAGGATCGGGGCGCCTCAGGGCGAACTGCTCGGCCTAATGAATCCCTTGTCTAACAACTCCTGCAGGTGTGTAGACAACTCATGCATCTCGGTAGGAGCCAACCGATATGGTGCCTTGGCTATCGGTACCGCACCAGGAATGAGGTCAATCCGAACTCCACCTGTCTCTCCGGAGGTATCCCAGGCAGCTCCTCTGGAAATACGTCCGAGTACTCTCGCACCACCTGTATATCACTCACAGTCGCCTTACCCGCCTCCCGAGTATCCATAACGTAGATGACATACCCTGCGCAACCCTGCTGAAGGTAGCGCCTAGCCCTCGCTGCCGAACACATAGCTGGTCGACGCTGCAGCCTCTCGCCCTGAATCACCAGCTCTCCCCCACTTGGGGTCCTGACACGTACCAACTGCTACGCACAGTCGATCACTGCCCCGTTAGGGCTCATCCAATCCATGCCGATGATAACCTTGTTCCCACACAATGGAATGGGAACCAAATCCACGAGGTAACGCTCGTCGTACATCCTCAAAACGCAATCTCTGAAAACCTCTGATGCCCGGACAGATCGGTCGTCAGCAATCTCGACTTCTAAAGGACAATCTAACATGCTTGAAGACTCAAAAAACCTCTTGCTAAGAGCAAGACAGACAAATGATCGGGTAGCCCTCGAGTCAAATAACACCTGAACTGGGATGCCGTTCACATGGAACGATCCTAAACAAAACACATAACCATAGCACATAAATATCATAACCGACATGTAATAAGAGTTAGGGAGAAGAAAACATACCCATCACCACATCCGGTGCGACACGCGCCTCCTCGGCGGTCAACTGGAAGGCTCGGCTCCTCACTACTGGAGCATCTGGCTTGCCCTGTCGGCCATCCGTGATCCGCAGGGTCGCTGGAGCTGGCGCCACCATTGGCACTGTTGGTACTAATCTCGGGCAGTTGGCCTTTTTATGGCCCATCTGATTGCGATGAAAGCAAATCAGGTCTGATGTCTGAAGGGTGGGGGTAGGGGCAGTACAATCGCTACCAAAGTGTCCAAGCTTGCCGCACTTATAGCAGCCCGATGACCCTAGTCTACAAACCGCCTCATGTGTCTTGCCGCACTTCCCACATCGGCTTCGACCCTACTAGCCCTTCGACCTTGTGTCGAAACCCTTGGGTTTCTTCCCCAAAACCCCAATCACCTGCCCAGCCTCCGCCTTCCTCTTCCGGATGTGCTCTATATCAATCTCCCTCTCTCTCACCCTGGCTATCATGTCCTCCAAAGTCGGGCATGCTGAGTAGCTGACAAGATTCCGAATGTCAGCCCTCAACATGTCATTGTACCGGGTCTTCCTCATCTCCTCGTCACCCGCGTACTAAGGCACTAGTAAGGCCCTTTCCCTGAACTTGGCGGTAATCTCCGCCACCGAATCAGTCGTCTGTCGCATATGAAGAAACTCCCTGGGCAACTGCTGAATCTCCACTGTCAGCGCAAACTCAGCCCTAAACCTAGTCACAAAGTCCGACCAAGTCATAGCCTCAATGGCTGGGGCTCCTGACGAATCAATGACTGCCTCCCACCAGTCTCTAGCTCTATCCCTCAAGCAACATGCAACATACCGGACCTTCGACCCCTCAGGTCAGAAGCTTGTCAACTGTGTAGACTTGATGTATGCAATCCATCTCTTGGACACAATGGAGTCCTTAACCCCATAAAAGTATGGCACACCACATCCCCTGAAGTCCTTCAAGGAGAGTGTATGCGTCCCTGACTGGCCAGATGTCATGTCGCTCCCGAACGCCATGAGACGCTCCTCCACCAACTCAATGATCCATTCCTTGATTGACCCGAAAATCACCGGGGTTGCCTCAAGGATGCCTCTTGTAATCTATGATGTGATGAACTCACGTAATCCCTCATCAACCGGATCGGAACCCGAACCCGAACCTGATCCCGACCCTGAACCTCCCGCTCTGTGACATGTCACCACCATTCTGAAAAAAAAACACATAAGCGTCAGGGTCATCCATAACCTCGAGAGGTCTCACACACCGGCAAGTTCCCTGGTTCTATCTCAGCCCTCCTTGACTCGAGTACGGATCCTCTGCTTTCATTAGTACGGGCCCATACTACCTTTCACATCTATCTGTACTTTCCTCAAGGATTGCCTTGACTTCACCAAGTCCCTTCTACTACTACTGCTCGCTGCACTAATCTCATCCTAGTCTTACCCTAGGGTAACTCTCCGACCTACTCTTTGCCATCAACTACATAAGAAATCCATGCTACCTTTACCTAACTAGCTTGCGAATACCATTACATATCACTAAGACCAGATAATTCTTCAAATGAGAGGTCCTAACCTACAACGGTTGGACTCAAACAAGAGCTGCGAAATAGGGTTAGACCTAACCTTCTAAAATAATTTATTCCTTGCAACATGTAACTTAATGTATTCGTTTACTAGTTACTTAAAGATAACTAGAACTTTTAAAAGCACATAGCAAGCAACATTCGAGCATTGAGTAACCAAACCAAGCATATCCTATTCAGGTCATCATATAACTGACTAATCAGTTCTAGCATGTAATTCAATAAGCACATATAGCAGGTACATAAGGCATCTTCCTAGATCCTTAGCCCTAATCTAGCATGCAGTTCTCATACACATAAAGTAGGCATATAAGGAATCCTTCCTAGATCCTTAGCCCTAATCTATCATGCAATTCTCATAATCATATCATATCATAACATGTATGGGTATCTTGGGGAAAACGTACTTGAGCTCGGCTGATTGCACGCATCACACACCTTGTTCTTTCTAAAAACTCTTTATTTTAAATTTTAGAAAAAACTATTCTCTTGTAAAAATCTTTCAAACCCTCGATTTGAGTCCAGACACCCCCGAAGGTGTGTCTGAATCCCTCAAACCAAGGCTTAGATACCAACTTGTAACATCCCTAAATTCAAGACCAAAAAGTTTCATTTTTAATATAACGATTCATAAAACAATTTATAGAAAACATTATCAACTTATTTCATTTCATAGAAACCATAGATCATATGTCTCAAAATCATGGCATCAGATAGTAATAATGTCAGAGTACAAATCCCAAGAATCTTATATGCGGAAAATTATGTGTGTGATGCGCTGCTACCGTGCCGGCTCTTTTCCCTTCGAAGAGGAAGTACCTGAAACCAAAACTGAAAACCGTAAGCACAAAGCTTAGTGAGTTCCCCCATCATACCACATACCATACATAAGACATACTGTCTAACATATCTGGGTACTAGCTACCCCTTCGGTCTCTTTCAACCGGTAACTTGCATAGCATATCAGGGTGCTGGCCTACTCCTTCGGTCCTGTCGACTGGTACCTCGCCAAACATATCAGGGTGTTGGCCTACCCCTTCGGACTTGTCGATAGGTACCTCGCCTAGCATATCAGGGTGCTGGCCTACCCCTTCGGTCCTTTCGAACGGTACCAGGGACTATTTCACCCCTACTTCTACCACATAGTATCCTAGTGCATAAACATATAAGTCATATACTACCTGTGACATCCGCCTAAAATGGATTCGGGTCAACCCAACCCAATTGGAAATTTAATAAACCCTACTCAAGATTACTTGACGCTAATAGGATCAAAACCCACACACTACGATATAAATTGATGTTAATAGCAACATAATATAGTACAACGTTATAACTATAAACAAATTAAATTTTGATACCATATTAAAATCAAATCAAAGTATAATGCTCTAATTAAATTAAAAGAATCAAACTTGAATGATATAATTAAACTTCAAATCAAAGTAGATTGTTATAATCAAATAATAACCTATCTTTTATAAAACTCCATTTTTATAAACTTTCCATTAAATTTTATAAAACTCTATTTTTTATAAACTTTACTTTAAATTTTATAAAACTCTTATATTAATTATGTAAAAGATGCTTGTGTTAGTGGGAAATTATGAAGACCACCAAAAGCAAAAAGATTATTCCCATGGTCTCCCACTCACACCTCCCATCCACTTTCCTTTCCTTTTTCTCCCAACACATTATTCTCTTCACCACTTAAATCTTCTTTATTCTTTCTCTCACTCTCAATCTCGAAATTTCCTCCAAGAATACTCATATTCCATCCAAGAACAATCTATTATACTCAAATCTTCATCCCTCTTGAAGCATTCATCAAGGTATGTTGTTAAAAGTTTCAAATTCATACAAGAAACAAATTAAATCCACCAAAATATCTAAAACTCAATTTTTTGCATAAACCTGATTTTTCTCAGAATACCATCAATAAAATAAGTTCTGGAAATTTTCAGAAAATAACTTATTTTTATTGAATTATCATAATTATTGCAATAAAGTAGGGCAATAATTCACATAAAATACTTGTTGCATTCAATAAATTCTGAGAAAATTCTGGGATGACCTGTATACTGATGAAACATAATATATGAAGTTTCATGCATTTATATTACTGTTTACTATTATTTATGATTTTATTGATTAATTAATAATGAAATATATAAAAAAACTACTTCCCATAGTCACAAATATCTGAAACTTATACATTGGGCTCTACATCATGTTATAAAACTATGGTTAATTTTACAGATTTTTTGAGAATCATTTACTATTTTTCCCGAATTTTGTGTTGTTTAATCATTAAAATATTAAATAAATACTAAAACAGTTCAGAAAAATATACAAATTTTACATTAATTCATATTGTATGAAATAATGATTTCCTAATAATTTCATAATTTTTCAATACTGTTTACTATTTAAAACTATTTTCCTAAGTATTTAAGCATGTAAAAATGCATTTTAATGATTATTTCATATAAATAATTGTTAAAATCTGTAAATAATTATAATTGGGCAAGTTATTATAAGAAATTATTAAAATTTGGCCTAAATTGAAAATATAAATTAATTATGCAAAGTAAGTAATTCAATTTAAAATTCATTTAACAAATAAATACCTTAATATTATAATCAAAATGAATTATTGTTAATTCATCTAATATAAGAATATGTGTCTAATTATTTGTATTAATACTTCATTCTTGTTTAGCAGTTCCTAAACCAAAACTATTAATTATATTAGGTTCTACGCCATTTTGACCCGAATCGTCTATCGTACGACACACGCATTTCGTTTTGGGACTAATGTGAGTAATCTACCCCATATTTTATAATTTTCAATACTTTTGGGGTGTGTCATGTGGTTCTAATATGTTCCAACTTCATTTTATTGTTTTATCACAATTGAGACATTGTTGGGACATTTATTCGTGAATCATTAATTGTATAACTATTGTTTGTTTACGCTACATGTACTTGTAGTGCATTATCATTTTTAGTCTAATCTCCATGACTATGCCCGTATTCTTGAGGTACGTTATGGACAATAATAGCGCTATTGGGTTGACCACCCCGCCTTGGGACGCTAAGGTGATTGATCGCACGTGGTTGAGTGTGTATGATGATTAGATGCTCCATCCTATATATATTTATATATATACATATGTATATATATAGGGTGAGGACTTATTGTTGTTGTTATCAATTGTTAATCAATTTTTGATTTATAAACCATTATCTCAAATACAATTGTTTGGCGACTTCAAAAGAAAACAGATTTCAAATTATAAATGTTTCAACTTCACAATTTTCTCTACTAAAATTTGATTACTCACCAACTCTCGTAGTTGACCTGTTTTTACCCATGATGCAGATTTGAAGAATGAAGAATGATGAAAAATAGGTTGTGCCTTAGAAATCCACAAGACAATTTAAATTTGATGTAATAAATGTGGTTTGCATTTGTATTTGTACTTGTATGTTGTGGATTTTGTTTGCATACTTAGTACTTAATTGAATCTAATCACATTATAACCTAGTTGTCATGAGACTTTGAACAATATATCACGCCTTGATCGATTCCGACAAGGATCGGGGTGTGACAGATTGGTATCAGAGCCCTTGACTATAGGGAATTAGGTTAATTGCCTTGACCTAGTCTATAGCCTCTAGGGTCCTCTCGTATGCTAGTTTATAAAATGCACACACAACTGTATGCAATTCGCACTTAGAAAATCCTAGGAATACCTTTGTGTGTTAATTGCTCCCTTATGTGCATACGTATTACTCCTGACACTTATATGTGTGCATACACTTGTGAATATTCTCCACTTTCTCTGAAATTCACACACATACTCAAGTTGTTTAACAAAATGTATATACATATATGTATTCCTTAGAGCTCATAGGAAATTCAAAGTCATCCACTCTAGTTGGGTAGGATCATAGTAATGGACGCGTAGTAACTGGAAGGGGGAGGTGCCGGTAGCCCGAAAGTCCTGACTAGGTAAGCATTCGTATACATCCCAATCAACCGAGGGACCAGTTTGCTTATCTGGGGACCAAAGGCGAGAGTTCCCAAACCTATAGGCCAAAGCGCGTCATTCACATTACTTTTGAGCCATCAAAATACCCGACCTTATAAACGTATCCGAAAGGATACACTCCAAAATGGCCAACTCATTGGACTATTAAGTTCCCTAATGGGCCTAGAAGTGGGAAAGAAATGTGAAAACTTAGTTTTGTGGGGGCCCACGCAAGTGCTACATGTTTCACATTTAGTAACCATGGAAAGCCCAAAAGGTGCCCAACACTCCTAACCATGGCCCAACAAGTGTTTTACAATTATTTTACCCAACAATGTCTAAAAACTTTATTTCCATAATCAATTTACAAATAACTCACAAGTCCATATGCGTGTTTCTCGTAGATGGCATTACGACCCCCATACGCTGCTCGCAACAAAAGAAGGCTAGCTGCCCTGGTCGCCAAGGAGGTAGCAAACGTCATCCCAACAATTGCAACCCAACTTCATTCTCTTCAGCCACAAGCTCCAGCAACAACTCCTCGTTGCTCGTTCAAGCACTTTCGTAACTGCAATCCGCCTTACTTCAAAGGCACCGATGGTGCCACCGCACTCCTCACATGGATTGAAGAAATGGAGAGTACTTTCATCCATAGCGAGTGTCCTGAGGACCTGATGGTCCGTCATGCTACAGGGTGCCTCCTAGGTCATGCTCTCACATGGTGGAACCTAGAAAAACGGGCAAAGGGAGAGGTTGTTGCCTTGGGAATGACCTGGTCAAAACTAAAAGAACGCATGATGGAGAAGTTCTGCCCTAACAGCGAATTGCAAACTCTCGAGGATGAATTCTGGAATCTGAAACAGGAGGGAGGCGACAACGCGACCTACACCAATAGATTCCATGATCTCTCGATACTCCTACCTCACATGGTTCAACCTATGAAAACTGCAATACGCCGCTACATCAAAGGGTTACCACGCCAGATCCGTGATTCGGTGACCAGCAGCAGGCCATCTACCCTAGAATCCGCCATTGAATTAGCAGGTCAACTCAACGAGGACAATGTGAACGATGGTGTCCTCCCACGCAAGGGTTCAAAGATGTCAACTGAAAAGTCGACCCCTGAGACCCCCCTAATTGTCAAGTCCGAGTCCTCCCACCGACATGACAAAAAGAAGCGGAAAAGTCATCACCACAACCATGCTGTTATTACCCCTGCTACTCCTATCACCCAAGTCACCCCACCAGCCCAACCAAATAAAAAGCCGTATACCGGACCTCACCCCCTCTGTAACCACTGTAACTATCACCATATGACCACTAGCCCGTGTCGCCTCTGTACGAATTGTGGTCGCTATGGCCACTTGGCGGACACATGTCGTGCACCAAAAACTCAGCGACCACTCTATCTACCCTCAAATCAGCAAACACAAACCCGGTATCCAACTGGAACATGCTTCAACTGTGGTGACCCCACCCATTTCAAAAACGCGTGTCTTAGGTTAGTCAATATCATCAACACCCAAGCCCAGGCAAATCCAACAATGCAGGTTCCAGCTCCCAAAGGCCGAGCCTTTGTCATTACCGCAACCCAAGCAAAGACCGATAACAAGGTCGTAAATGGTACGTTTCTCATAAATAACTGCTACGCGTCAGTACTTTTTGATTCAGGTGCCGATAAAAGTTTTGTGTCTTTGGAATTTGAGCCCATACTTCACACACCTCGCACGATTCTTAATGAGTACTTTACCGTAGAAGTCGCCGATGGAAAATACGTTTCACTCAATGCAGTCATCCAAGATTGCACTTTCGATTTTTCCGGTCATAAATTTTCTGTCAATTTAGTTCCTATGGAACTTGGTAGCTTCGACATCATCGTAGGAATGGATTGGCTATCCCAAAACCATGCTGAAATAGTATGTTACGATAAGTTCATTCGTATTCCTCTCGCCGACGGTCAAAGTCTTCGTATTTATGGCGAGACTCATTCGAAAAAGCTTAGTCTTATGTCATGTACTCAAGCTCGATCATATCTACGAAAAGAATACATGGCTTTCTTAGCCCATGTGGTGGAAACAAAGGTCAAAGAAAAGAAGATTGAAGATATTCCGATAGTACGAGACTTTCCCGACATCTTTCCCGATGACGTATCTGGACTCCCTCCAGTACGTGAGCTAGAGTTCCGCATCGATCTTGTTCCTGAGGCTACTCCCATAGCCAAGTCTCCATATCGGTTGGCTCCAACCGAGATGCAAGAATTGGCAAGTCAGCTCTAAGAACTAACCGATAAGGGATTTATCCGCCCTAGTACTTCACCCTGGGGAGCCCCGGTTCTCTTCATCAAAAAGAAAGATGGTTCGTTTCGTATGTGTATCGATTATCGGGAGTTAAATAAATTAACCATCAAGAACCGATATCCGTTACCTCGGATCGACGACCTTTTTGATCAGCTTCAAGGAGCTTCATGCTTCTCAAAAATTGACCTTCGCTCGGGTTATCACCAACTTCGAGTACGGGAAGAAGACATCCCCAAAACCGCTTTCCGAACCCGCTATGGTCATTACGAGTTCACCGTTATGCCTTTCGGCCTAACAAATGCCCCTGCCGTATTCATGGACTTGATGAATCGGGTATTTAAACCTTATCTCGACCGTTTTGTTATCTTCTTTATTGATGACATCCTCATTTACTCAAAGACAAGGGCAGAGCATGAAAGACACCTTCGCCTAACTCTCCAAACGTTGCAAGGAAATCGGCTCTACGCCAAATTTTCGAAATGCGAGTTTTGGTTAAATGAGGTACAATTCCTTGGTCATATTGTAAGTGACAAGGGTATTTTAGTCGATCCCGCAAAAGTTGAAGCAGTCCAGAATTGGAAAGCCCCCCGTACCCCCAAGGAAATTCGGTCCTTCCTTGGTTTAGCCGGCTATTACCGGCGTTTCATTTCAAATTTCTCAAAGATTGCTTTACCGCTTACTTCTCTCACTTGCAAGGGTACACCATTTGATTGGGGACCCAAGCAGGAATACGCTTTCCAAACCCTTAAACAAAGTTTGTGTGACGCCGATTCTTACACTCCCTGAAGGATCCGAAGATTTCGTGGTATTCTGCGATGCCTCCAATCTCGGTCTAGGTTGTGTTTTGATGCAAAGGGGAAAGGTTATAGCTTACGCATCACGACAACTCAAAATCCACGAAAGGAATTATACGACTCATGATTTGGAGTTCGATGCCGTGATTTTCGCTCTTAAAATTTGGAGGCATTACCTTTACGGCACTAAATGCGTAATTTTCACCGACCACAAGAGCTTGCAACATATTCTTAATCAAAAGGAACTCAATATGAGGCAAAGACGATGGGTCGAGCTCCTAAATGATTACGAGTGTGAAATACGCTATCATCCGGGCAAGGCAAACGTCGTAGCCGACGCGTTAAGCCGAAAAGAACATGCCCATGCATTTCATCTAATATGTTCTCCTATCTTGTCCAATCTCAGCGACCGAATTCGAGGAGCCCAACACTCGGCAATTACCGAAAATGACATGCCCACGGGAATTGATGGGGAGTTGGAAACTAAATCTGATGGCATTTTCTATTATCAAGATCGCATCTGGATCCCAGATCGTGACAATCTTCGTATATTCCTGATGGAAGAAATCCATAAAACCCGATATTCCATTCATCCGGGCACTGACAAGATGTATCATGGCCTGAGAACCAATTATTGGTGGTCGGGAATGAAAAAGGATATTGCTTTATTCGTGGCCAAATGTCTTACATGTTCCAGGGTCAAAGTAGAACATCAACGACCCTCTGGACTATTGGTCCAACCAGAAATCCCCAGGTGGAAATGGGAAGCGATCGCCATGGATTTCGTAACCAAACTTCCCCGTACCACAAAAGGACACGACAGCATTTGGATAATCATTGACCGTTTGACCAAATCCGCTCATTTCCTTCCCATCCGTGAAAATTTCAAAGTCGAAAAACTTGCTCGGATTTACATCAACGAGATAGTTAGTCGGCATGACATTCCTCTCAGCATCATTTCAGATCGTGATGGGAGATTTCTCTCTCGGTTTTGGCAATCACTTCAAACAGCCATGGGAACCCGCCTCGATCTCAGTACCGCCTATCATCCTCAGACCGATGGTCAATCTGAGAGGACTATTCAAATACTCGAAGATATGTTGAGGGCGTGTGTCTTGGATTTCGGAGGAAACTGGGACTCTCATTTACCGTTGGTGGAATTCTCCTATAATAACAGTTATCATTCTAGCATCAAGATGCCACCATTTGAGGCATTGTATGGCCGTAAATGCCGATCTCCTATTTGTTGGCATGAAATTGGTGAGTCCCACGTGATTCGCGCAACAGTGGATTCTCCAATCGTTGGTCCTGAGCTTATCCAGGAAACAACCGACAAAATCACTCAGATTCGCGATAACCTTCTCGCAGCTCGTAGCTGACAAAAGAGTTATGCCGACAAGCGACACAAACCGCTTGAATTTACCCTGGGTGACATGGTCATGTTAAAAGTGTCCCCATGGAAAGGTGTGGTTCGATTTGGACGCAAGGGTAAATTGGCACCACGCTACGTAGGCCCGTTTAAGATCATAAAAAGGATCGGACCAGTAGCCTACGAGTTGGATCTACCAACAGAGCTTAAGAAAGTTCACCCAGTATTTCATATAGCCAACCTCAAGAAGTGTTTAGCAGACGAGAACCTTCATGTTCCTCTCGAGGATATCCAAATCGACGAGACAATGCAATTTACCGAGAAACCCTTGGAAATTGCCGACCGAAAGGAAAAACAACTCAAAAGAAGTCGCATTCCCCTGGTTAAGGTCAGGTGGCAGTCGGCATGTGGACCTGAGTATACATGGGAGCGTGAGGATCATATGCGTACCAAATACCCACAACTTTTCTCTTAAGGTACTCTCTTCTTAAATTTCGGGACGAAATTTTCTAAAGTAGGGGAGACTGTGACATCCGCCTAAAATGGATTCGGGTCAACCCAACCCAATTGGAAATTTAATAAACCCTACTCAAGATTACTTGACGCTAATAGGATCAAAACCCACACACTACGATATAAATTGATGTTAATAGCAACATAGTATAGTACAACGTTATAACTATAAACAAATTAAATTTTGATACCATATTAAAATCAAATCAAAGTATAATGCTCTAATTAAATTAAAAGAATCAAACTTGAATGATATAATTAAACTTCAAATCAAAGTAGATTGTTATAATCAAATAATAACCTATCTTTTATAAAACTCCATTTTTATAAACTTTCCATTAAATTTTATAAAACTCTATTTTTTATAAACTTTACTTTAAATTTTATAAAACTCTTATATTAATTATGTAAAAGATGCTTGTGTTAGTGGGAAATTATGAAGACCACCAAAAGCAAAAAGATTATTCCCATGGTCTCCCACTCACACCTCCCATCCACTTTCCTTTCCTTTTTCTCCCAACACATTATTCTCTTCACCACTTAAATCTTCTCTATTCTTTCTCTCACTCTCAATCTCGAAATTTCCTCCAAGAATACTCATATTCCATCCAAGAACAATCTATTATACTCAAATCTTCATCCCTCTTGAAGCATTCATCAAGGTATGTTGTTAAAAGTTTCAAATTCATACAAGAAACAAATTAAATCCACCAAAATATCTAAAACTCATTTTTTTGCATAAACCTGATTTTTCTCAGAATACCATCAATAAAATAAGTTCTGGAAATTTTCAGAAAATAACTTATTTTTATTTAATTATCATAATTATTGCAATAAAGTAGGGCAATAATTCACATAAAATACTTGTTGCATTCAATAAATTCTGAGAAAATTCTGGGATGACCTGTATACTGATGAAACATAATATATGAAGTTTCATGCATTTATATTACTGTTTACTATTATTTATGATTTTATTGATTAATTAATAATGAAATATATAAAAAAAATACTTCCCATAGTCACAAATATCTGAAACTTATACACTGGGCTCTACATCATGCTATAAAACTATGGTTAATTTTACAGATTTTTTGAGAATCATTTACTATTTTTCCCGAATTTTGTGTTGTTTAATCATTAAAATATTAAATAAATACTAAAACAGTTCAGAAAAATATACAAATTTTACAGTAATTCATATTGTATGAAATAATGATTTCCTAATAATTTCATAATTTTTCAATACTGTTTACTATTTAAAACTATTTTCCTAAGTATTTAAGCATGTAAAAATGCATTTTAATGATTATTTCATATAAATAATTGTTAAAATCTGTAAATAATTATAATTGGGCAAGTTATTATAAGAAATTATTAAAATTTGGCCTAAATTGAAAATATAAATTAATTATGCAAAGTAAGTAATTCAATTTAAAATTCATTTAACAAATAAATACCTTAATATTATAATCAAAATGAATTATTGTTAATTCATCTAATATAAGAATATGTGTCTAATTATTTGTATTAATACTCCATTCTTGTTTAGCAGTTCCTAAACCAAAACTATTAATTATATTAGGTTCTACGCCATTTTGACCCGAATCGTCTATCGTACGACACACACATTTCGTTTTGGGACTAATGTGAGTAATCTACCCCATATTTTATAATTTTCAATACTTTTGGGGTGTGTCATGTGGTTCTAATATGTTCCAACTTCATTTTATTGTTTTATCACAATTAAGACATTGTTGGGACATTTATACGTGAATCATTAATTGTATAACTATTGTTTGTTTACGCTACATGTACTTGTAGTGCATTATCATTTTTAGTCTAATCTCCATGACTATGCCTGCATTCTTGAGGTACGTTATGGACAATAATAGCGCTATTGGGTTGACCACCCCGCCTTGGGACGCTAAGGTGATTGATCGCACGTGGTTGAGTGTGTATGATGATTAGATGCTCCATCCTATATATATTTATATATATACATATGTATATATATAGGGTGAGGACTTATTGTTGTTGTTATCAATTGTTAATCAATTTTTGATTTATAAACCGTTATCTCAAATACAATTGTTTGGCGACTTCAAAAGAAAAACAGATTTCAAATTATAAATGTTTCAACTTCACAATTTTCTCTACTAAAATTTGATTACTCACCAACTCTCGTAGTTGACCTGTTTTTACCCATGATGCAGATTTGAAGAATGAAGAATGATGAAAAATAGGCTGTGCCTTAGAAATCCACAAGACAATTTAAATTTGATGTAATAAATGTGGTTTGCATTTGTATTTGTACTTGTATGTTGTGGATTTTGTTTGCATACTTAGTACTTAATTGAATCTAATCACATTATAACCTAGTTGTCATGAGACTTTGAACAATATATCACGCCTTGATCGATTCCGACAAGGATCGGGGTGTGACACTACCTAGCTTATCCGGGTGCTGGCATACCCTTCGGCCCTATCGGCCGGTATTGGGGTCTAACCTACCCCTACCACTATAACATAATATCATAGCATACTAGCACATAAAGCATAACAGATAGTGGCATACCAGAAAATTATCACAAAGACAATCATCTCAACTATATCTCCTACTAGTGGGCCGACATTGGTGCCTTAGACCCACTTCTAATGGAAGGTAACTCACCTCAATGTCGTGAAGTAGCTGAACTATCCTCAACTCTGGGATAAACTCCTCTCAAACTCCTACATATAACAATCTCCTTTAATTACTCTTTCATACTCATAACCCCTTTAAGGGTCAACTCTAGTCAACGGTCAAAGTCAAAGTCAACATCCTCGTCAAAGTCAACATCCTGGTTGAATCAACTCGCTGAGTTGGTCCCTCAACTCGTTGAGTTCCATAATCCATAAAACCCTAAAATCTTGATCCTACTCGTCGAGTCCTTTCATTAACTCATCGAGTTCATCCTCATAGCATAGTCGGGACCTTTTACTCGCAACTCGCCGAGTCCCTCCTTGAACTCGTCGAGTTCCTCAACCTTCATAACCAAAACCATGGCCAACTCACTGAGTCATCTTCTAGACTCAACGTGTTTGCTCAGTAACAGAAAAGGTTGGGGGACCACGACCCAACTCGCTGAGTTGTATGAACAACTCGTTGAGTCCCCCATTGTCTAAATCCATACAATCGTTTCTAGTTGGGGTTACTGCATTTAAATCATAGATCTGGCTCCCTAGGGTCGATATATCACTTAAAGTTTCTAACTTTACGTCTATGCATGGGTTTTTTAGCTCAAAAAGCCCTAAAAAAGTGGTTCACAAGTTTCATGGGACTCCCAAGGCCATAAAGTTGGCACCTTTATGCCATGGAGTGCCTCAAAGGCTCCATATCTGAATTCATGACTCTAAAGCATGCTTACATCCATGAATGGTTCTGAAATATGCTCCTTAATGCCCTAAACTACCCCATGAAGAGATCTAGTAAAAGAATAGTCAAGGTATAGACTTTATACCTCAATAAGGCTGCTTTGACAACAAAATGTTTGGATCCAAAGCTTCCTCCTTCAACCAATCACTTCTAGCCTCCACTCTTTCAAGGAAATACCAAAGAATCACTCCCTTTTCATTCACACACACTCAAAAGGCTCTAGATCATGAATTAGGGTTTTGTCGGACTGAGAGAGACGATAAGGGAGGCCACAATGAAATGTTAAGGTGCTGAAATAGGGTGCAAACACTAAAAATTAGGGTTTCACTCTGGCAATTCTACTCGTCGAGTTGAGGCTTTTCAACTCGTCGAGTAGACCTCAAGTTCCGCGTCCAAAAAATCTCATTCCTACTCGACGAGTTTGGGGCCTCCAACTTGTCGACTCCCTTTGCAAAAATGAATAATTCTTATTAAAATACATATTAGGAACCATGCGTTACAAGTAGTTTGTATGTTTATACGATTGTATGGTTATATGATTATATGAGTATCGGGCGAGGCCCAATGTCAGGCGGGGTCTGGAGAATGACAGATCTGTAATCCAAGCGGAGCTCGATGTCGGGCGGACTCGATACCGGGCTCGATGTCAGGCGGACTCGATACCGGGCGAGGCCCGATGGAGGGCGGGGGCTCGGGTTGACTGCATGGCACAGACACTTTATGTTCCACATTTGACTTTGTTCTGGGATTTATACACTGATTGTAATGTATCAGTCTTGAAACAAGTAACTAATGATACTTATTCTATAATTGAAATGAAATTTTATGTCAATATTTTTGGGATGCTACAAGTTGGTATTAGAGCCTTGGTTTGAGGTATTCGGGGCACACACTCGGGTGTTTCTGAACTCAAACTGAGGATTTGGTAAAGTTTTTCAAAAAGAAATATATTTTAGAAAGGGATTTTTCTAAAAGAAGAAAAGGAGTGGTGCATGGAATCAGCCAAGCTCAAGTAAGTTTTCCCAAAATACCCATACATGTTATCTGTTATGCCTTGATCTATGAATCTGTGGAATCGCATGCTAGTTAGGACTAAGATCTGCTCATTTTTTGCATGCTAGAATGCTAGGATAGATGCCTTTGTATGCCTATTGTATGAGCTTGTAGACTTGCATGCTAGTTCTGATTAGCAGTGATATGTTGGCCTGATATGTGATGCTTGGTAGCCTAGGAAGCATGGGATGCTGGTTTGGGTATGATTTGTATGCGTAAGGAAATATGTAGCGGGATTGGGAGCTCCTTGTATGAATTATAGTATGTGGGATTGGAGTGCTACATCTCGAATGCTGCTTGCTTTGTGCTTTGTGGAACTCTTAGGTGATGGGAGTTAACTACCAAGTGAATATGTCAAGTCACATATGACAAGGGTTGAATAATCTCAGAGTGATGGATTTGACCCTATTGCGCAGCTCTTGTGTGAGTCCAACCGTTATAGGGATGAGTTTGTTACTCGAAGGATTATCTAAGCCTTGTTGCATGTGATTATATTCATGAGGTGGGTAATTGGAATTATGAGGAGTTCTTCAGCAGCTGATGGCAGGGTGAGGTTAGGAATCTAGGAAAGCCTAGGGATTGCTTCGGTGGGTTTTGTTGTGTTGGGTCATGAGTATCACACCCCAAACCGGAAAGGCGGAAACGTTCGGGGGCGGAGGACGTCATGTACAGTATCACAACATTTGCATAATAGTAATCAAAGCAAACACAACCATTACATTTGATATAATAAAATATTTACATATGTTCAACACATAGTTTGTATGACATCAAAAGTGTATAGCAAAAGTATAAAATACGCGACTCTATGAGCTCTGTCTTCTCAAAACCTGCGGGTGTACATGTCTACCGGTTCCCAGAGAATACAAGTGGTTTTGAAAATGTATCAACATTTAAGCTGGTGAGATCATAAGTATGTCTTTGAAATGGAAAGCTTGTCTTTTTTCTTTGAAAATGTTATCGTGTACTTCTAGAAAATCCAATATTTTTTTAGTGAATGAAATGTAGTCTTAGGACTCAAGACCAAAATGTATGTTTGTTATTGTACTCTGAAATCGTAGTCATAGTCTTATAAAAAAAATAAAACTATATCATGTATGTTCTTGAAATTGTATGCTGTACTAGTGTACTCTGTACTAGAAAAGTAGTGTACTGTAGTAGTGTTTGTAGTAGTGTTTGTAATAAAACCTTCTTGTATAAATGCCTGGAATCCACCAACTGTAATGTTAAATAGTGTACTGTAGTTTCATTATTTAAAATAAAACCTTTGAAGTAGTGTTAATCCCGTAAACAAATGTTTTAGTTGATACTATTGTGAGTTTCATATAACCATGTTTGATATGACCTAGTGGCCTCTACGACGTTCTTCAGGCGTCAAAATGTTATGACATTTGTCACCCCAGGCCTACCGGCCTAGCTGTTGCAAGCAGCTCAGGTGCGGGATTGACAGTCCCATATAGATCTATACAAAAATTGACGCTCTCCCTCCAGGTGACTCTGGTTATAATTTATAGGACTTGAACAGGTACCCTGATGGGTGCCCCGAAGTAGTGCCTCACAACCCTGTATTAACTAGTTTACGTGTAGTGTAGTGGTGTTCTCTTGTACTTGAAACTGCATGTATTACCTTGTAGTAGTGTACTTTGTAATGTAAAATAATTACACTTAAATAATTATTTTAGTAGTGTATCCTTCAATTAGTGAAATAGAGTAGTGTTCCATAAAATATACCTATTATAGTTTATATACTTGTTTCTGTATAGTGTTCCTTGAGCCTATAAAATAGTGTAGTGTTTCCCAAACTATACCTATTATAGTTTAAATGTATGTTCTTGTATCGTTTATTGAACTTAGCAAATAGTGTATCGTTCCCCAAACTATACTTATTATAGTTTGTATGTGTTGGATAAGGTGTCTAAGTCCATAACTTATTTGGTATATACTTGACCCGACCCGGCATGGTCCATTTGGGTTGCACTTCACCCAAACTGTTTATGGATAATTTTATGAGAATTGTATACTTACGATTTATTAATATATTATAAGTTATAATATATTAATATAAAGTCATGTTATTTAATTAGTTTTAATCTTGAATTAATTATGAATTGATTTAGTGATTAAAAGGAAGACTAATTAAATCATGGGCTATTATATTTATATGGTGTGGGCTAATGCTCATTTGTTAATGGGCTAAGCTTATATGGAAGTCCATGGATGATCCATGGAGCTTTTAACCCATGGATCCTTGGAAGAGGAAAAGACATGGGTTATTAGGGTTTCACCCTAACCATGCACACTATATAAACAAGCTTATGTTGCATGAAAAACGACATAGTGTGTGTGTAATAGTGGTGGCCGAAATCTAAGAGTTAGTATACTCTCTCATACATTTTCCAAGTTTGTGGTGATTTGTGATTTCCATTTGAGGCATTCACATTATTGGTGCTTGGCTCTCAAACTCCAAGGAATCAACAATCAACAAAAGGTATGTAATTCATCTAGTTCTTTTATGTTTAAAAGTACCCCATGCCATGCTAGATAGGTTATAAACCTTGGAAAATAATATTTTGCATGTACCTTAGACAAACATAGATCCAAGGTTTATTAGGGTTGCATGTACACTTAGGAAGTGTTAGAATGCTCAAAACCCAACAGTGGTATCAGAGCCTAGGCTTGTTTGTTTGATACTTGATGCAAAATAGTGATAAAAAGTCGATTTTTTGCTGTCTGACTGATGAACTCGTCGAGTCCATGGGGGGACCCTCCGAGTTCATGTGTAAACTCATCCTACTCGCCGAGTTGGTTCGTGCACTCGGCGAGTAGGAGCCTCAGAATGCAGATTTTCGACTTTTGCTGCTGGAAATGGACTAGAAACATTACCCTAAACTGTTTTGGTGTTTTAAAACTTGTTTTAGTTGGTGTAATGGTTGTTCTAATCCATTTACAATAGCTTATATCAAAATTTCATGCTTTGTATGTGTTCATATAATTCTTGAAACTTTGATGATCATGTTCATGTTCTTATGAATTTAGAAGATGATAGGAATTATTTGCTGAATTGTTTAGGAGTAATTCTTGATCATTTATGTGTTTTAATGGAGTTCATAATTTGTCCTCAAGTTATGGATATCCAAAGGGCACTTCTTTTAAACACACACTTAAAACACATAAGTTACATGGAAATGAAGAGTCTTCATTTTTATGAACCTTTAATTCATAAGTTATGAAATGAAAAGTTTTGAATAGTTTAAAAACTTGTCCTCAAGTTTTGGAATTTGTAAAGTTACACACACTTTAATAAACTTTAATTCCAACCCTTAGAGTTTTAATAGTTAAAATTCAACACTTACACTATTTATAACATTAATGGTTAATTATTATATATATGTATAAGATCAAGTCGTTTTACCGTTAGTAGGCCTCATTCACGAAGCCGGTCTATAAGGGGGGTATAAGGTTGTTGCCTATAAAATAGCAACTTAATGGGTGTCCATTCTCACCCACCGCTTCCTTGATCGGTGGAGGGTCGTTAGCCGAACGGGTAGGACAATGACTTTAAATTCTCATTAAAAGTATAATGAATATTATAAAGTAACTAAACCTTTTATTAATTCCCAATCTTAGTTACTTTAGGAAAAATGTGAACATGGTGCTAACCCATGAAATTCACACTTTGTACCTTACCAAGTCGTTGGTGGAGCGTGTGTGGTTAACCGGCACACTAACTTGGACTAGTAAGGATCACGAAGGGTGACTTAATGTTTGTCATAGATTAATGGAGCGTGTGTGGTTAACCGGCACATTGATTAGGTGATAATATTAAGGGTACCAAGTGAATTAGTATGGTTATTCACACCTTGTTTTGTGATCCTCGGCATCCCAGTCATAAAACTTGAGAGGGCACAATCGAGATTGAAACATGCCATTGAAAAGTTCAATGAATCTCAAAAGATCTAGGAGTTTCAAATCCAATTAAAACCTAATAAATTATTTCGTTTTTCATGGTGGAAATTGGTGAATCGTCATTCGCCTACCTTCAAATATTTTATAGCTTGGATTACGGCATCCCTCTTCCAAGTTATAAAATATTGTGTTGGATCCTAGCCTTAATATTTCGTATTGGGTGTTATATTAAGGACTTGAATCAACTAACTTGATTTTCTCCCATTGTAGATGTCTGGTTCAGACAACTATGATCTTCCCAAATCGCTTGGAACAAGCTTTACTCTTGAAGATGATGTCCCTCAACATCATGCTTCACTCCCTCCACCTCCTCCATTTATTCTCCCTGACCCACAAGCCCGAAGACTTGAAAGGTTCAAGGTCACTCAAGCTCTACTAGAAATGAAACATAAAGATGGAAGACCTGTGTGCACTCATGTCTTAGGAATGAAGTCACACATTGACAGGTTGAGAATGTTGGGTGCTGTTATTTCAAGGAAGTTCGCTGTTGACTGGGTTCTTCAGTCACTTCCTGAGTCGTATGGTGAGTTTATTAAAGACTACCATATGACAGATCCTGACATAACCCTAATAGATCTTTCTTATTTGCTTGTTGCTGCTGAATCAGCAATGATTTGGCGCAATGGTCAAGCAAATATTGATGGAAGGTCTAATTCTCAAACTTCCATGGACATGGACAATGGTAACATTGGAAGTCCAGAAAAGCTTTCTCTTCCCAATGAAAAGGGATCGGCCTTGGTCAACCCAGTTGACCAAAAGGTAAAGGGAAAGGCTAAGTCTGTGATTGTCTCATGTACCATTCCCAAAGAGTCTATATGTTTTTATTGTCATGAGAAGGGACATTGGAAGCGAAGCTGCCCTGAATACCTGAAATGTTTGAAAGCAAGTAGAGACAAAATGTTTGACTCGGCTTCAGGTAAGTCCACTATCTAACTTTGTTAAAATTCCTAATTGTTGATTCTTATTACATGATGTGACTAGGTTGTATCTTGATGTTTAGCAGGATCGAGCAAAAGGAAGGTTAAAATAAGAGTGTGCTGAATCTGATCACGAAGATGGATTTCTATCGCATGGTTCGAGGATCGGATTTTTGAGCTACTACTTAAAAGTTATGATAGATTGCTAGGAAATATGTAATATCATAGTTTTCATTTGAAGATGCATTGTAAGGAATATTTTTCCGCATTTTATAAAGAAATAAAAGTTATGTTTAGTTTATTTTATATTATATCCCCTTACAATGGCATTTATGGAAAATTGATGTATGTATGTTTCTAGCAATAATGGAAATATGAGTTTGATTCTCTCATTTGTGGTAGTGTCTGAATTTACCAAATGAGGAAAGGTTCTCATCACCCAAGCTTCAGTTGGACAGAAACTTGGAATCATACAAGTTGTATTGTATGATGAATGAGAATTTTCATCTTTGTAAAATTGAGACTAATTCATTGATCACATGCATATGTGAGTCAATTGAAGGACTAAGGAATTAGGTACACTGGGTGTGTGCTGGTCAAGGTCCACCACAAAGATCGATTCGTCGTGATTTACTAAAGATTAGTAAATATGGTTATACTTATAAGGTTAAGTATAATTCTGTGACATTGGAAAGGTTTCAATGTATGGCAGAACGGATGAGAAGAATCAAATTAGGCAGAAAGATAGAAGTTTCTCAAATCTGAAAAGATAGGAGAGTACTTTAGTATCATGTTTTATGATCATCTTAATGATTATGAAACCATATCACAAATTCATACTCTAAGGACATCTTAGTGCATTGTTATGACTAAGAAGAGGAGTCATGAATTGTTGGATTGGTTAAAATCAAGAAGATGAATCATACTTCGTTCCAAAAACAATTCTTAGAGTAAAACTCCAAGATTGTAACATTAAGTGACATAAAGTAAGGTTTAAAACACATATCAAATGTAGTGTAAAATGTTTTCTACTCCTGTACATTTGAAATTGGTAAGTTGTGATGTCTTGGATAAGACAAAGACCAAATAAGACCAATTGTGTGAAGTGTTTATCTTGATAAGAATTCGCACTATCCCTTGAATATTTGTTTTGTCAAGGAATGGTTCTTGACTAGGGAAACTTATATCTCGAGAGGACAGTGGGAGTCTTAAAGATCCTGAAAGGATTTCAAGATTTAATCAAGAGTAAAACCTGAGTTTTATCACTAGCACACGACTTAAGGTTTGCAACCTATTAAGTTGACATAATTCTTGTTTCTGTGTCTGTTCCTATTAAGTTGACTATGCATATGAGTTTTGTTAGTTCTAAACTGTGTGCATAACAGCTTGGAAGCATTGGTGGGCCTTGTGCTACCAGGTGACAAGAAATTAAGATTGAACAAGTTCAATCCATGTAAGGGTAATTTGTCACTAACCTTGTCTTGTGATTATGGTTTTGACAAATTCACATGGATAGAAACTCATACACTATAAAATCTAAGTGTCATAAGGTTTCTCTCCGATTCATGAAAATGATGGTGAGGAAATGCTTTCACTAAGAAGATTTTAAGTAGATAGCAATTGTGATGTTTGCATTCTCAAAGTCGTTAGTGGAGCGTGTGTGGTTAACCGGCACACTAACATGGACTTGTGAGAAATGGCAAAGGTCTAAACAATTAAGACTATGATTACGACATCCCTTTTCATAGTTTTGGAAATTGTTTAGACACACATGTGAGCTATCTAAGAAAGGGTGTACGAATCTAAATTTCAGGAGTCCAGCTGATTTCTGGAAATATGTCAGAGCTAGTGGGAGCATAAGTGTTATGCTGATAATCATCATGTTAGTGGGAGCATGATTATTATGTTTAGTGTTGCAAGTTAGCAATGTTAATTATAGAAAACCAAAAGTTTCAATTCGTAAAGTTGTAGGGGTTGAAAAGTTGTTTTGCTATAATTAAGGGAGAGGAAATTATACTTCATTTCAATTCTAAAAGCTTAGATTGAGTGTTTAATCATCTTTAGTCAAGGATATATATATATGTATTTTATGTTGGAATGGTTCAACTTAAAGAAATTCTATATATATTGCGTTATCAAAATTCGATTATGATTACGGCATCCCTCTTCATAGTTAAATTTTGAAAACATGGAAAATAAAAAATATTATAGCAAAAGACTGGTCTAGTATCATGTCTTTATGTGAGACATCATGAATCGTGTTCCATATACTTCGGATATAGGATCGATTTCATGTGCTATAATATTCATCCTTATTGTAGCAAAAGACTGGTCTAGTATCATGTCTTTATGTGAGACATCATGAATCGTGTCCCATATGCTTCGGATATAGGATCGATTTCATGTGCTATAATATTTATCCTTTCTAAATTTTCCAAATGCTTAGGGCATTAAGAAGGGAAAAGTCTAGAATTGGATATGACTAAAGTGATTAAGCAATTGTCGAGGACAATCTAAGGTTCTCCAAAGATTGGTTGCTCGGGGACAGTTGGAAGTAGGATATAAATTGTTGGAAAGGACCATATTGACATATTCTGAAAAGAGGTAACTCTTGTTCGGAAGTGATAGTCAAAATGGGAATATGGAAATTTCTCCATAGGTGGAAGTTATTCAATCTGTGTAAGATTAGAAAACCTTAGTGCAAGAAGGATGTTCAAAGCAATGTACTTTGAATATGAGACTTCGTTTCCATAGAGTTGATCTCCTTTGGAATACTCTGTAATGAATGTTGACAAGTTTTGTGACTTTGTGCATAATCATTACAAGAGGAACATTGCATAAAAGTTTAAAATCTAACAGTTTTTTTGGTAAATGGTAGGAATTAGGAATTTTTACATTTACAATAAGGATTTGGGATTGTGAAATGAGCATCATTGAAATCATGTTCAAATGATCTATTTCACAAAGTAAAGATCATACACAAACATAGTGTGCATACTTGGAGTATGGCATAACTATTGTTTAGAAAAACAAAGTGTACATGCTAGGAGCATGGGACAACTGTTGTTTTTATTCAAGTATTAAGTTGATTATTTGAAACATTATACAATGAATAATGTGTAATCAATATGGTGATAAATAAAAGGTGGTTTTATTTATATTCAAAAGGGTTCTGAGACCATATTGGATTCGATTATTATTGTGTTTCACTTTGCATGTTTTGACTTCCAGAATAGCTAGGTTATTCTTTCCGAATGACTAAGTTATTTAAACACTCCACAGTCGTTCATATGTTGGAAGTAGGTATGAATTAAGACTGTCATGAATCGAGTTTGTAGATGGCTAAATGCGTTTAGTCATAGCAATGGTTGCTACAACATTTATGAGTGCTCATAAGTTATGAGTATTGGAATTAACCCACGCTCACTTGTATCACTTCATGGAATTTATCTCGAGTGATCGTGAGACGGTAATATCATATAAGTCTTCAAACCTAGAGATATGAGTTGTTGCCTATGAGTTGGTTGTGCATTGATTGCACGAAAACGCATCAGTAACTTGATGTTATAAAACGTGCCTTTGTGTACAATTCAACAAGTAGTAGAACAAGCATATGAGTCGAAGTTTATCTGTTCCTTCTAGAAATAGAAGCGATATCTGGGCCCCTCGATGATTTTGTTTTGATCCATGTACTGGGCCCGGTCAGAACCTAATTGATGTGTTCAATTTAGTTCTTTGTCAAACAAATCGGAAATCGGGAAACAAACTGCTGGACAATAAGTACGACGTTGTTCCATGTATTTGTCCGGCTGATATCATGAGAACAGAGGATTATATGATCACTTATCTAAAATGGCGCTTCATAGTTCAACAGAGTTTTCGAGAGCTACGATTGCTGGTTGGTTCCTAAAGTAACATACGCAAATACAGTTATTAGACTTATCCAAGTGGGAGACTGTTGGATAAGGTGTCTAAGTCCATAAATTATTTGGTATATACTTGACCCGACCCGGCATGGTCCATTTGGGTTGCACTTCACCCAAACTGTTTATGGATAGTTTTATGAGAATTGTATACTTACGATTTATTAATATATTATAAGTTATAATATATTAATATAAAGTCATGTTATTTAATTAGTTTTAATCTTGAATTAATTATGAATTGATTTAGTGATTAAAAGGAAGACTAATTAAATCATGGGCTATTATATTTATATGGTGTGGGCTAATGCTCATTTGTTAATGGGCTAAGCTTATATGGAAGTCCATGGATGATCCACGGAGCTTTTAACCCATGGATCCTTAGAAGAGGAAAAGACATGGGTTATTAGGGTTTCACCCTAACCATGCACACTATATAAACAAGCTTATGTTGCATGAAAAACGACATAGTGTGTGTGTAATAGTGGTGGCCGAAATCTAAGAGTTAGTATACTCTCTCATACATTTTCCAAGTTTGTGGTGATTTGTGATTTCCATTTGAGGCATTCACATTATTGGTGCTTGGCTCTCAAACTCCAAGGAATCAACAATCAACAAAAGGTATGTAATTCATCTAGTTCCATGCCATGCTAGATAGGTTATAAACCTTGGAAAATAATATTTTGCATGTACCTTAGACAAACATAGATCCAAGGTTTATTAGGGTTGCATGTACACTTAGGAAGTGTTAGAATGCTCAAAACCCAACAGTATGTATGTTCTGTAATGAACTGAAAACCCTTGCAATTTATTAGTGTGTATAAATCGGAAATACAAGGTTTGTGAAATCACCCTTTCGCTCAACATGTTACAAAAGGGTTAATAATATAATAAAATATATTTTGATACCATCCAGTAGTTAAAACGGTTTTGAAGTAATTGCAAGTGATTTGAAATCGTTTGAATGCTAACACAAGATTCCTTGTCTTTTACTTGTATTCCCCCCTAAAAACATTGAAAAATAGTGAAAACGTAGGGGTATGAACTCACCTCTAGTGCGTGTTAGAGTCTGGATAGCGGAACTATAGAGATGATCCTCGGGCTAGCGTACGTGGAAAGATCGTTATCCTAATATTATTTAAATACGTAATCATATTTAAATTAGCGAAATAATTAATTAAAGTGTTAAACAACACTTAATTTATGTAAGGATTACATACAAAAATTACCGAGAATTATTTGAAGTGATGATAAGGGTTTTCGGTCTAGCCTTCACCAAAATCCCTTGATTTTGGTCTTAAAACCTCAACCGAGAACCAAGTTCTCGGTCTTAAGGTGTTCTCGGTCAGGAACGTGTTCTCGGTCCAAGGTGTTTTCGGTCAGCTTGAAGATTTAAAGATTGTTCTTGGTGTTCTTGGTGTTCTTGGTGTTCTTGGTGAAAATTATGAAGATTTGAAGGATTTTTCTTGAAGATATGAAGATTCTTGTATGATACTTGAGAGCAAAATGGGTGTGTTTTCAATTGAAAAAGTGAGAAAATGACTTATTTTTCGGGGAAAAATATATATACCGAGAGGGTTTTCGGCCTGAGGGTTTTCGGCCGAAAAGGGGTTTTTGGTGCGAAGGTTCTCGGTCCCAAAGGGAAAATTTTTTATTTTGAAGTGTATTTTATTCCAAGTACTTATATAAAGACATCATTTATATAATTTAAATCATATTTAACCCTTATGATCTTAGCCAAATCAACAAAACTCGAATTTTATTTAAAGGGTTTGACTTTTATTGACTTGAAAAATAACGGGTTGTTACATTATCCCCCCGTTAGAGGGAATTTCGTCCCGAAATTCTTTCTATAGTGAATACATCATGGACTAGGAAAAAGATGCAGGCACTTTTGTTGCATCTGATCTTCTTGCTCCCAAGTGAATTCAGGTCCCCGCTTGGCATTCCAGCGAACCTTCACTATTGGTATGCGACTTTGTTTCGTTCGTTTGACTTCACTATCCATGATTTCTACTGGTTCTTCCACAAAGTTAAGACTATCATCTATCTTGATTTCATCGAGTGGAATCGCAAGAGTCTCATCGGATAGACACTTCTTTAGATTTGACACGTGGAAGACAAAGTGTACGTTGTTAAGTTCTTGTGGTATACGGAGTTTGTAAGCTACTGGGCCGATTCTAGCGAGAATCTCGAATGGCCCGATGTACCTTGGATTTAGTTTTCCACGCTTTCAGAAGCGTATCATACCCTTCCAGGGTGAGACCTTCCACATAACGCGGTCACCAACCTGGAATTCCAATGGTTTTCGTCTCTTGTTTGCGTAGCTCTTTTGTCTATCTCTAGAGGCTTTCAGTCGTTCTCAAATTTGAACGATATTTTCTATGGTTTCTCGAATGATTTCCGGGACAGTGAGAGTGCTATCAGGGACTTGCCCTTTAGCTAGCTGCGTGTCACCCACTTCAGCGCAACACAGAGGGGATCTGCACTTACAGCAATAGAGGGCTTCGAACGGGGCAGCCTTGATGCTAGAGTGGTAGCTATTGTTGTATGAAAACTCGACCAGTGGCAAATGGGTATCCCATGCTTTACCAAAGTCGATCATACAGGCTCTCAGCATGTCTTCTAGTGTTTGAATGGTTCTCTCACTCTGCCCGTCAGTTTGTGGATGGTAGGCTGTGCTCATGTCCAGCCTAGTTCCCAAAGATTTCTTTAATGACTACTAGAATCGCGAGGTGAATCTACTGTCTCTATCCGAAATAATAGATATGGGCACACCATGCAATTGTACTATCTCTCTAATGTATGTTTTGGTTAATTTCTCCATCTTGTATGTTTCCTTTATTGGCAGGAAGTGAGCGGATTTGGTGAATCTATCGATGATTACCAAAATGCTGTCATGACCATCCTTGGTTTTGGGAAACTTGGTTATGAAATCCATTGTAATCCGCTCCGACTTCCACTCAGGTATCTTCGGCTGTTGTAGTAAACTAGAGGGCTTTTGATATTCTACCTTAACTTTGGTGCAAGTTAGGCACTTGCCCACGTAGGTAGCAATCTCGGCTTTCATGTGTGGCCACCAATAGAGTTCTTGAGATCCAGATACATCTTATATGAACCTGGATGAACGAAATATCGAGTCTTGTGGGCTTCATTCATGACAACATCTCTGTACCCACCAAACTTCGATGTCCAGATCAGATTCATGAGGTAACGAACTCTGTCACCCTTGATTTCTAAGTTTTTCTCCATTCCTCTTAAGGCTTCATCTGCCACATTATCCGGCTTCAAGGCTTCTAACTGAGCCTCTTTGATTTGTGTGGACAGATGTGAATGGATTGTCATGGTTAGTGCCTTCACTCTACGACCTGAGTACTCCTTTCGACTAAGGGCATCTACTACTACATTGGCTTTTCCGGGATGATAGCGAATTTGGCATTTGTAATCATTGAGTAGATCTACCCATCGTCGCTGTCTCATGTCAGGTTCTTTCTAATCAAAGATGTGTTGAAAGCTTTTGTGGTCGGTGAAGATAGTGCACTTGGTACCGTAATGGCAATGCCTCTAGATTTTTAGTGCGAAGACTACAACTCCCAACTCAAGATCATGAGTGGTGTAGTTGACTTCGTGTGCCTTAAGCTGTGTCGACGCATAGGCAATAACCTTTCCTCGCTGCAGAAGCACATTGCCTAGCCCCTGATTGGATGCATCGCAATATACTACGAAGTCTTCTGTCCCTTCAGGAAGAGACAAGATAGGTGCGCTGCATAGGGCTTGCTTCAATGTTGGGAACGCAGTGTCTTATTTCTCTCCCTAGCTAAAAGTTACACCCTTCTGAGTTAGGGCAGTGAGAGGTTTTGCGATTCTGGAGAAGTTTTGTATGAACCTGCGGTAATAGCCAGCAAGTCCTAAAAATTGACGGATCTCTGTTGGCGTTCTGGGCGCTGACTAGTTCTCGATTGCCTTTATTTTGGAGGGGTCCACGTGTATTCCTTCTTTGCTGACTACGTGACTAAGGAAGTTTACCTTCCTAATCCAAAACTCGCACTTTGAGAATTTAGCATAAAACTTTTCCGCCCCTATGTTTCTGTAACATCCACATAAAATCATGCCAAATTTGAACTTTTTAAAACATTAAAAATAATTAAGTTATTACAATTCGTTTTCAAAATAGTATCATATCAGAGTTCCCAGAAAATCATAATCATAAATCGAGGAAGTGTACGGTCACGCCTTCGCCTTCCCCCGTTCATCCGAAGTACCTGAAACAATAATCGATAAATGTAAGCTCGAAGGCTTAGTGAGTTACCCCCAAAATACCAACGCCATGTAGATATAACCATATCATATAAACATATAAGCAAACAACATGCATAATGAGCCTTCAGCCTGACTAGACCGCCTCGCAGGCCTTCAGCCTATCTAGACCACTCTTCGAGCCTTCGACACGTCTGGACTGCCTGGTAGGGCCTATAGCCTATCCGTACCGCTCGCCGGGCCTTCGGTCTGACTGACATACCCTCCTGGGTCTGTAGTCTATCCGGCCGCCCTGGGTATCTTGTCCTACAGCACGAAGCAGGAGCTGCCTCAACCTATTCCCCATTCAAACAAACATGTGCACATAATATCATACGCTAGCATATATAATAGTCAAACCGATCTAACATATCATCAAGCATAGCAACATCCTATAACCAGGATACAGACCTAACCGGTCACTAACATAGCATCATCCTATATACCAAGATACCGACCTAACCAGGTCACTAAGCATATCACCATCCTAACAACCCGAATGTAAATAATTAAGCATATCATGCAATAACCCAGATACAAATCCGATAAGGGCCGACATTGGTGCCTTAGACCCTGTTGATATAGTGAGGATAACTCACCTTGCAATGTCGATCTCAACTGATGAATCGAACTCCCGAATCGCTGTCTCACCAAAAATCCCGAACTATACAAATAATAAACACTATGTCAATACATGGAATATCAATCTTGACTAAGGGTCGACATAATCCATTTTGTCCTTTCTCTTTATCGGGCCAAGGCCGAATTGCCAAATCCATGATCTTAAAAGCCCATATATCCAAAGCCCATTAATGGCCCAAATTTCCCAATTTGGGCCTAACTTCCTAATTGTGCCTTATTATAGGACCCCTTATCAAAACTGGCCCAACCTCAATTATTCAGAGGGCCCAACAAGGCCCAAGTCTAATTAGTCCAAAGTGGCCCAATCCCGAAGCCCAATTTGTCAAAGGCCCATCAGAGGACGTACGTGGGGCATACTCCTCTTGTATGCTGGGCGTACTCTTCCTGACGTTGACCACCATCGGGGTGGTTGACTCAGTACGCTGGGCATACAGAAGTTACACTGGGCGTATGTGGGGTTTTGCCAAAAACCCTAATAAGTGCTGAATGGCTTAAACACTTAAGCCCATATTTCGGATCCATCGACCAAAAGTGTCTTAAAGCCATAAAGTCTTGAGCTTTATTACTTTGGACGTCCAGAAAGCTCTTAATCCATTAAGACCTTTCTACTTCATGCATGGGACAACTTAAGCTATTGGGACCTCATTTTTATCACTTAGGACCTCTTCAAGGGTCTGAAAGGACAGCTTATCTTGTCCAAATCACATCATGCACCAATTTGGGGACTTGTGGGACAAGAATGGTTCCATAAGGCTAGAATAGCTAGATCTATATCATGCAAGCATAAAGTTTGAAGCTTTTTACCTTCTGGAGCTTCTTGGGCACCAAACAACTTCAGATCCACAAGCTTGATCTTCTTCTCCAACACCTTGATGCAACACCTTCTTCTCCAACTACTCAAAATACACTCTATAACCTCACACACTCAAAGAAATGATTAGGGTTTGGGGAAAACGGCTCTAAATAGTGGACGCTGAGGTAAGGGAGGGTTATGAGCTCATAAGGTTGTTTATATAGCACCCAAACCCTAAATATTTGGGTTTCCACCTGACGTGAGTATGCCCAGCGTACACAAGTGTACGCCCCGCGTACTAGGGCGCGCCTAGTACGCTCAGCGTACCCTTATGTACGCTTAGCGTACTCTCTTGATCCCAAAGTTGCAACTTTATCCCTTAGGCTTCTCATGGGTCGACTCTTCTAACCCCTAGGGACTACAATGACAAAATAATAATAGAAGAGAGGATTCGGAAATACCTATAAAAATCTCGGGATGTTACAGTTTCTAAGACTTGACTCAGGTGCCGACTATGTTCTTCGTTACTTCGTGAGTAGATGAGTATATCATCTATGAATACTATCATAAATTTTTCTAGGAAGGGACGGCATACCTGATTCATTAGATCCATGAATATCGCGGGTGCATTGGTTAGACCGAAGGGCATTACTACAAACTCGTAGTAACCGTAACAAGTTTGGAATGCTGTTTTGGGAACATCATTCTCATGGACTCGTAAATGATGATACCCTGATCTCAGGTCAATCTTTGAAAAGTAACTGGCTCCTTGGAGTTGATCGAAGAGGTCGTCTATACGCGGAAGAGGGTATCGGTTCTTAATGGTAAGCTTGTTTAGTTCACGGTAATCTATGCACATTCGGAAAGATCCATCCTTCTTCTTTACGAACAGGACCGTGCTCCCCAGGGTGAGAAGCTCTGTCGAATGAATCACTTACTGAGCAGTTCGTTTAATTGGCTGGATAATTTCTGCATCTCTGCTGGTGCTAAGCGATACGCGGATTTGGCTAGGGGGGTAGCTCCAGGAATCAATTCGATTCGGAACTCGACTTGGCGTTCTGGAGGAACTCTTGGAAGATCTTCGGGGAAGATATCAGGAAAATTAAAGACTTCGGGAATGCTCTCGAGGTCTTTTACTTCTTGTTTTTCGTTGACTACATGAGCTAGGAATGTGTGACACTCTTTGTGCAGGTATTTTTGTGCTTTGATGCAAGAGATGATGCGAAGGTTCATACTGGGTTTGTCGCCATAGAAAACGAGGGTTTCACCATTTGGCAGATTCAGGCGAATGGTCTTTTCGTAGCAAAGGATATCAGCACGATGAGGACTTAACCAATCCATGCTGATGATGACGTTGAAACTTTTTATGGAGACCGACATAAGTTCGATGGGGAAAGAATAGTCGTTTAGAGTGAGGGTACAGCCTATGAATATGTCGTTGGTGCTCTCTTTCTTCCCGTTAGTCATCTCGATAGTGAATGTTTCGTTTAGTTATCGAGAACGAACGTACCCGTGACTACAGTGGGATTCAATACTGCCTCCTCCTGAACCATTGCTAGCACTCTTCCTGTGTTGCCATCATTTCTTGCTTTCGGGCAATCCCTCTTGTAATGCCCGGTTTCACCACACTTATAGTAGGCTTGGCCTACTCCAGCTCCGGGGGTCTGGGCATTAGGATGTGTCAGTGTCTTACAGAAGCGGGTTGTATGCCCCTTCTTGTTGCAGTTGGTGCATTGAATTTACCGACAAGATTCGTGGTGGTGGAAGTTGCATTTGTTGCACTTCGGTAGGTTACCAACATATCGATTGGGAGGTGCTGGAGCAGTAGGAACAACAGCAGGAATGGTAGCAGCGTGGAATGCCACTGTTTGCTGTTTCTTTGAGGGCTCCTACGAAGATTGGCCCTTTCTTTTGTTCAAGAATTTCTTTTTGTTGCCACTCTCTTTGGCCTGTTAAGGAATGGCTGTTACAGAGTCTTGGCGATCTCCGTGATCCACTAGTGTCTGTGCCAAACGCTTGGCACTGTCGAAAGTAGGTGGATTGGCAGCTAGAACATTTCCTTGAGTCGGGGGAGTTAATCCCCAAATATACCTTTCCACCTTCTTACTCTCCGGGGTGACCATCCCGGGACACATAAGGGCCAGGTCACTGAACCTAGCAGTGTAAGCAGCGATATCGGAGTCCTTCATCTTCAGACTCAATAGCTCCTGCTCTAGTTTTTGGATCTCACCCCTCGGGCAGTATTCTACTAGCATTAGTTCTTTCAAATCATCCCAACTCATAGGATTGGCTATTGGGAGAGTCAATGACTTGACTTGGCTGTTCCACCAAGTGAGAGCTCTGTCAGTGAAAGTGCATGCTGCAAATTTTACTTTGCTAGACTCGGGGCATGCACAGATTTCAAATATTGATTCACTTTTCTAGAACCAACGGGTTAAAGCAATGACACCTTCGGTGCTATTGAATGATTTGGGTTTAGCAGTCTTGAAATCATTATAGGAACACTTCCTTGGGTGTCCATGACTATCTCCGTGATTAGAAGGGTTGGCACCACTACCAGCCTGCTAGTGTCACTTGCATTGATCTGCGTCATGGCCGCTGCCACGGTGGCGGTTACTGCTGCTTGGAAGACATCAGGGTCATACTGTGGAGGTGGTGGCGGTGGTGGATTCGTTGGAGGATTGTTTTTCTTCCTGTTGGACTTCTTTGGAGGCATCTTTCTCTATAATGATTTATAAGAAAAATGATAATAAGTCCTCTATACTGATCATGAGTCAGGTAATAATGAACAAGATATATCTTATTCCGACTGTTATAGTGTTCTATTAAGCGATTTACAGTGGAAGTCTACTAATATAAGTAAACAATCGCCAACTTCATTTATAGCAACACTTGTAAAGAATTTGTATAGCGTGACTCACACTAGTTCCCTCTATAATCACCTAGTGTACACGAATTATGTATAACTATCAAGGTCTAAATGTTCTTGTTCTAGTGTTGTAGAATCATAAAATACTCCTATAGTATTTTATCTTTATTTTTGGTTCTAGAGTTTCTCTTGTATGTATTGTATGGTAAGTTTTAGACTTGTTGCAACACCACGATCACTCCCAAACACATGTTGGCCGTATCTCAAATAAATATAATTGATCAGGCTATATTTATCCTAGATATGATTACATAACTGTCTAGGTTTAACTGCAGCGCCCAACATCTAAATACTTTTGTGTAGTTCTTACTGTGATACTGTTTCAGGTATGTATGTATGTTTGTATACTTCTTATAAAATACTTATATTTTAAAAGTATACTTTTAGTCAGAGCACTTCGGCCCCATTGTGTTTATAGTTGTATATCTTGTAAGGTTTGATATACTTAGTTCACTATAAACAATGCTCTGATACCAATCTGTCACCCCCCCAAACCGGAACGGCGGAAACGTTCGGGGGTGGAGGTCGTCATGTACAGGATCACAACAATTGCATAATAGTAATCACAGTAAACATAACCATTACATTGATAGAATATAGTATTTACATATGTTCAACACATAGTTTGTATGACATCAAAAGTGTATAGCAAAAGTATAAAAGACGCGACTCTATAAGCTCCGTCTTCTCAAAACCTGCGGGTATACCTGTTTACCGGTTCCCTGAGAATACAAGTGGTTTTGAAAGTGTGTCAACATTTAAGTTGGTGAGTTCATAAGTATGTTTTTGAAATGGAAAGCTTGTCTTTGTTATTTGAAAATGCTTTCGTGTACTTCCAGAAAATCCAATATTTTCTTTAGTGAATGAAATGCAGTCTTAGGACTTAAGACCAAAATGTATGTTTGTTATTGTACTCTGAAATCGTAGTCGTGGTCTTATAAAAAAATAAAACTATATCATGTATGTTCTTGAAATTGTATAATGTACTAGTGTACTCTGTACTAGAAAAGTAGTGTATTGTAGTAGTGTTTGTAAGAAAACCTTCTTGTATAAATGCTTGGAATCCACCAGCTGTAATATAAAATAGTGTACTGTAGTTTCATTATTTAAAATAAAACCTTTGAAGTAGTGTTAATCCCGTAAACAAATGTTTTAGTTGATAGTATTGTGAGTTTCATATAACCATGCTTGATATGACCTTGTGGCCTCTACGACGTTCTTCAGGCGTCAGAATGTTATGACATTTGTCACCCCAGGCCCGCCGGCCTAGCTGTTGCAAGTAGCTCAGGGGCGGGATTGTCAGTCCTGTATAGATCTATACACAAATTCATGCTCTCCCTCCAGGAGACTCTGGTTATAATTTATAGGACTTGAACCGGTACCCTACTGGGTACCCCGAAGTAGTGCCTCACAACCCTGTATTAACTAGTTTATGTGTAGTGTAGTGGTGTTGTCTGGTACTTGAAACTGTATGTATTACCTTGTAGTAGTGTACTTTGTAATGTAAAATAATTATTCTTAAATAATTATTTTAGTAGTGTATCCTTGAATCAGTGAAATAGAGTAGTGTTCCATAAACTATACCTATTATAGTTTATATATTTGTTTGCATATAGTGTTCCTTGAGCTTGTAAAATAGTGTAATGTTTCCCAAACTATATCTATTATAGTTTAGATGTATGTTCTCGTATCGTTTATTGAACTTAGCAAATAGTGTAGCGTTCACCAAACTATACTTATTATAGTTTGTATGTATGTTCTGTAATGAACTGAAAACCCTTGCAATTTAATAGTGTGTATAAATAGGAAATACAAGGTTTGTGAAATCACCCTTTTGCTCAACATGTTACAAAAGGGTTAATAATATAATAAAATATATTTTGATACCATCCAGTAGTTAAAACGGTTTTGAAGTAATTACAAGTGATTTGAAATCGTTTGAATGCTAACACAAGATTCCTTGTGTTTTACTTGTATTCCCCCCTAAAAACATTGAAAAATAGTGAAAACGTAGGGGTATGAACTCACCTCTAGTGCGTGTTAGAGTCTGGATAGCGGAACTATAGAGATGATCCTCGGGCTAGCGTACGTGGAAAGAACGTTATCCTAATATTATTTAAATACGTAATCATATTTAAATTAGCGAAATAATTAATTAAAGTGTTAAACAACACTTAATTTATGTAAGGATTACATACAAAAATTACCGAGAATTATTTCAAGTGATGATAAGGGTTTCCGGTCTAGCCTTCACCGAAATCCCTTGATTTTGGTCTTAAAACCTCAACCGAGAACCAAGTTCTCGGTCTTAAGGTGTTCTCGGTCAGGAACGTGTTCTCGGTCCAAGGTGTTTTCGGTCAGCTTGAAGATTTGAAGATTGTTCTTGGTGTTCTTGGTGAAAATTATGAAGATTTGAAGGATTTTTCTTCAACATATGAAGTTTCTTGTATGATACTTGAGAGAAAAATGGGTGTGTTTTTTATTGAAAAAGTGAGAAAATGACTTATTTTTCGGGGAAAATATATATACCGAGAGGGTTTTCAGTCGGAAAGGAGATTTCGGTCCGAGGAGTTTGCGGTCCGAGGGTTTTCGGCCGAAAAGGGGTTTTTGGTGCGAAGGTTCTCGGTCCCAAAGGGAAATTTTTTGATTTTTAAGTGTATTTTATTCCAAATACTTATATAAAGACATCATTTATATAATTTAAATCATATTTAACCCTTATGATCTTAACCAAATCAACAAAAATTGAATTTTATTTAAAGGGTTTGACTTTTATTGACTTGAAAAATAACGAGTGGTTACAATGAGTGTTTGGTGTATGGATTTGAGAAGGTGACTTAGAGGATTCAAGAGGATTCTTGAGGAAAGTATGGATAGGTGTGGAAGGTAGTATTGGGCCCATACTACTGAAAGTATTGGATCCATACTCGAATCAGGGAGAGTCTTGGAGAATCTAAGAAGCCTTTGGGATGAGGATTCTTGGGTATATTCGGATCTTTTGCATGTTATTTCGGTATGGTGTGGAGCACTCAGGAATGGGGTTCAGATTCTGGTTCCGGCTCAACAGCAGGTATTGAGTTGATCGATGCATCTCATTGGAATTTACTCACAGTGTTTTAGATTCGACCTTGGTGGTCTTTGGTTCAGCCAAGTAAGGGATTTTGGAGCTCTTGGATGGTTATCTTAGGGCCTTCGGGCTGAGGTTGTATTAGGACAGTTGGGGGCTCGTCTGGAGCCCAAAGCTTGTGAACCTCTAGAATCCTTTAGGAAGGAGGATCCTGTTGTTAGTTCTAGTCATCTGGGATTGAAAGGGAGCTTTGCACCATGTCATCAGGTTGGTTGGGGTAATTTAGGAGGAAGAGGTCAGGATTTCTTCGGATGCTTTGCGGGTATGTCATCTTAGGTATTATTTTGGGTTATATCGGGAAAATTTGTAGTGAGTTAGAATTTCACTGGTTTAGGGCAAGTTATATCTCAGGTTAGTTCTCTGCTAGTGTCTGGATTGTATTCTCAAGGATTGTGATATGCCTTTCTGCATGTCGGGATTCTCCGAAAAATCTTTAGAGGTTCGTATCTTATGGAGTGGGTTCAGTGTGTCCCGTTGTTATCCCGGGTCTTTTCGGGATCAATTTAGGAGTATTAATTGGAGTATCTACGGTCAGGGTTAGCGGGTTAATTCTCCAGTGAAGTCAGGGTTTAGTGGTTTTATCATATGTTCGGGCATGATCAGCGGTTGCCTATGGAAGAACCTTGGGGTTCGAAGCACTACTGTTGTTAGGAGAGGAGCGGTAGCAGGAATATGGTGGTGTCGGTTGCGTGAGTTGTTTGATCATTGGATGTGTTAAAGGAGTTGTATTTTCGCATGGAGTTTAGTCGGTTAGAGTTCAGTGATTCCGTGAGGACGGAAATTAGAGTAGATGTTTGTCAGTGCATGGAAAGGGTTGTGGTTTTCAGTCGAGAGCACAAGAACTTATGGAATTGGCATGGTATCATGGGAAGTGACTTGGATTATCAGATGGGTTAAGATCTTGAGAGTATTCCTCAGGATTTCAGGAATTGGGCAATCATTGAGTTTGGCTAACGATAGGACGTTAGTATTGATAAGCATAGGTCCTAGACGGTTCATGATATATAAGGTTAATGGGTTGGGAATCCATCGTATTTAAGGAATGAGAAAGCTTTGTCGAATTCAAGTGGGGGAGAATCGATCAGGTCTTTCGGAAGTCAGGAAGGGTATGAACTAGGGCGAGTTTCACATCCTGGCCAGGAGGAGAGACGAATCAACTGGTCGTTTGTATTGAGGTTGTGTAGTGGGAGTTCAGGAAACTTCCAACCACTGGTCGACGCCTTCTGTATTATGCATAGCAGGCATGTGGTGGAGTCCAGGTTGAGGGCCTCAGAATCCGGAGTATGACACGAACACCTGAATGGACGCAATTTGGTGCAGGTTTCGGCTCAGGGTGAGTGGGGTGTGATGAGGGTGTAGCCATGGGTGGTAACCGTGGTTGGTTTGAAGTGTTGTAAGACTATGATGGGATCGTATCATTCACCAGTCTGAAATAGGTGATCATTAGAGGTGGCCATGAGTGTAAAGGGGGAATCAGTTCGTGCTTTGGGCATGCTAGACAGGATTGCCAAGGAGTATTTCCATGTTTTGGGTTGAGGACCATTTGGGTCCGAGGCAGAGTCAGGCCGGTGTAGCTCTAGGCGGATGGGACTCGTGAGTGAGGATGCTACATGGTTTAGTTATGTGGGACCCGTGGGCGAGGCTTGCATGATTATTGCAATACAAGTTGGACCTGGTAGTGACCGTTGGTTCAAAGTTTTGAGATCTTGAGTTGCAGGATTAAGTGGGTGGTCGGTGTGTGGCTCAGAGGGGTTTATTGGTTGGTAGCCTCATGATTTGGGAACCTGGTGGTGAGACCAGGTGCAAGACTGGTAGTCTCAGCAATGGTTGGGAATATATATATATATATATATATATATATATATATATATATATATATATATATATATATATATATATATATATATATATATATATATATATATATATATATATATATATATATATATATATATATATATATATATATATATATATATCGGTCTGGTGAGAGGTTGTCGTGAATCGGAAGGTTTGGGTGAAATACAAGTGCAGCTCTGTGGATCTTGGGTTATGAGTTAAGCATTATGTTGGTTTTAGTTTAGATCTCGATTCGGGTACTGCAAGTCTTTTGTGTGGGAATTTCGTTTAAGTAGAATAAGGATTGGGGTATCTATATGCCGAGGGCATCAATCGAAGGGTTCAAGGGTAACAAATGTATTTAGTTTTGATGATAGATCAAGCTCTCGTGACTGTGTCTTAGATTGGTTTTATTGGTGAAGGGCATCCAGATAAGTCAGGGCTGTCTTATTGATGTGGAACTTGTGTGTGGAGTAGCTTGTTATTCATAGGATATGTTAGGTCACTTGAAGTTGGGATTGGATAATCTCAGAGTAAATGATTTGATCCTGTTGCGCAACTCTCGTCTCAATCTAACCGTTGCAGGGATGAGTTTCCTACTCGAAGGATTATCTAAGCCCTTTTCAAGTATAAGTGTTCTACAGGGATAAATGATATATGATTATGTTTTTTAATAGGAATCTCAAGTATCAGAAGTTGATTAGTCAGTTGGGAAATTAAGTGGGATGGATTCATCAATGGTTTGGTATGGGTGGTCTGTCAGGGAGTCAGACCATCTCTAGACTTCAGGTCTCAGTTTAAGTAGATATGGTTATTTTTGCAACTGATTATTTTAGGTAGTGAAAGGATTCGTTCATATGTAGGTTGGGGAGCCCTACGAGGGTTGGTTTCGGTTGCCGTGGGGAAGGCAGGGGTATGCTCGAGGTTGTGACAGTGTTGCTCAGGTTGTTTGGTGTGTCGGGAATGGTAATGAATGATTTCGAGGATGAAATATAATTTAAGTGGGGGAGAGTTGCAACACCCTGTTTTAGATCGTTTCTATTTTAGGGTGGTGATCAAGGATTGGGTATTAGCAGGGTTAGGATCCTCGAAGAAGTTAGTTTCGGGCTCATTTGGATGTGGATGATGTATATTGGATGATCTGGGTATTAAATTTGTGTTTTGGAGTTAAAGGGTATTTCGGTAATTTGCCAATTTGGGCTTCTTTCAAAATTTGATGTTTATTCGGGATATGGTAAGGCGGGTACGAGTTGATTAAAGCATAGAGCTTCTCATTACCTTTTCATGGATATATGGATCATCGGAATCGAATGTATATTAAAGAAGTTATGACCTTCAGAGTATATTCGGGTTAAGGGGTTAAGCAGTATGCGGGGCGTACATATATGTATGCATGGCGTACTAGTTCTAAATCCATTATGCAGGGCGTATAATTGTGTACATAGGGCGTACTGATGCGAAGCAGAATCGTGCCATCGGGCAGGTACGCGTGACGTATGTGCATCTTAGAGAAAACCCAAATTTCGATGATGTACCCTATATAATCTCATTAAGTCGTTGTGGTTGGTCCTTATACCAGCCCCCAAGTTCCCAAAACCCTAAAAATCGTCTCTAAGCCTTCATGATGGTATTTTGAGCTCATGGTGTCCATTTTTGGTGTGTTTGGTCCATTTGCAAGAAGATGGAGTTTGGTGCAAGGATGGGGATCAAGAAAGAGCTTATGGATCTGATTTATGGGCTTCATTTCCAGATTGTTGGGGGTAAAAAAATATGAACTTGACATTGATATCTTAGATCTAGCATGTATGCGTTTTTGGTTCATTTTGGTCCCAAGAATGAGGTCTAGTGGTTTGGTACCACTCCAGGGGCTATGAGTTCCCACTCTTGGTGTTTCTGAGGTTCTAGATGCATAAAGTTGCCTCCTTTAGGGTTTGGAATTCCCCATGTTTGAGTAGGTGTCCATTTGGTGAAAGTTTAATGCTTTAAGTTGATGTTAGGTTCTTTTGAGGCTTGCAAAGTCATCAACTCAATGACTTTATGGGTCTAGACACTGATTAGGACTCAGATATGTTGTTTGGACCTTTGGGCTAAGCATTAAGTGCTTAATGGAAAAAGTTGGCTTAATAGAGTAGTACGCTTGACGTACAAGTCTGTATGCGCATCATACAATCCATCAAGCATGTACGCATCGCGTACAACTGGGTACTCCCCACATACTCATTCAGGAGGGTTTTGGCCTTTTGGGCTTCGTGTTGGGCTTCCTTTTTGGGCTTGGGTGTTTGAGTTCTTAATGGGCCATCTGAGTATGAGTGTCTTGGACTAGGAATTTTGGTTGGACTTTAAGGTAAGGCCCATGTAATGGGTTTGGTCCTAATTTGGAAAATTGGGCCATAATTGGGCCTTGGTTGGTTATTTGACTTTTGTGCCTTTCAGGTTAGGAGTTTCGGCCTTGGTCTTGGATCAAGCTAGTTTAGGGATAAAATTGTCTTTTTACCCCGAGTATGGATTTATGGTTATGGTTTGGAACCCACTTGGTAATTGGGTGTTGTTTTGATATTGACAGTTTGGGGAATCTGTCATCCGGTAGCCAAAGATCGTCTGTGTGATTCATCGCTGCGAGGTGAGTCTACTTACTGGGTTTAATGGGTCGAAGGCACCAATTCCGACCCATGGTTTTATGTTAGGAAGCTAGATGTTTGTTCGACTTTTGCGCATGTTATATGATGATATGTTTATCGGGCAAGGCTCGATGCCAAGCGAGGCCTGCGGAAGTTATCATATGTTAATTATCAAAATGTGTCTTCTGATTATCGGGCAAAGCCCGATGCTGGGTGGGGTTCGATGATTGTATGGAATGCTATAGTCTTTGTGATTATTGCATATGTTAGTAGGTTGTATGTTTATACGATTATATGGTTATATGATTATGTGAGTATCAGGCCAAACCCAATGTCAGGCGGGGCCTGGAGAAAGACAGATCTGTAATACGAGCGGGGCTCGATGTCGGGCGGGGCCCGAGGCCGAGTGGGACTCGATATCGGGCGAGGCTCGATGGAGGGCGGGGGCCCAGTATGTGATTTATGTATGTGTGGTATGTGGTATCTTGGGGAAGTCACTTAGCTTTGTGCTTACTGTTTTCAGTTTATGTTTCAGGTACTTCGGTTTTCAAAAATGAAGCGCTCGGGTTGACTGCATGGCACACACACTTTATGTTCCGCATTTGACTTTGTTCTGGGATTTATACTCCGATTGTAATATATCGGTTTTGAAACAAGTAACTGATGATACTTCTACTATATTTAAAATGAAATTTTATGTCAATATTTTAGGGATGTTACACATATGGGTGTGGGTAATGTAACTCAGATGATTTGGGTGTTTGGTTTGTGTTCTCGAGCCAAGGGGTATATCGCTAAAGTGTCAGTTTGGTTTTTATGGGAATTGGATTTTTGTTCGGGATGTTTAAGGCATATATAAGTTGATAAAAGCGTAGAGCTTCTCGTTACCTTTTCGTGGATATAAGGATCGTCGGAAACGAACTTATAACGAAGAAAATATGGCCTTTGGAAGTTTGGTGATTTTAGGGTTTAACCGGGTACGCGGGGCATACACAAGTGTACGCATGGCGTACTACATTGGCGTACGTTGGGCGTACTAACCAAAATGATAGCAGTTCTTTAGGGAGTATGTTGGGCGTACTCCAGTCAGACCAAAACCCTAATTTAGGGTGTTGGACCCTATTTAGGCTCCTTAATTCACCACCAAACCCATTATCTTCAACCTCCATCCCTCTAAGACTTAGAAACGAAACCCAACCCCCATTTGAGTGGGTTTTTGAGTGTTTGGTGGTATTTCTTGCTTGTTGGTGTTCATAGAAGAAGAAGGAACTTATTGGAGAAGTGTGGGATTGCTTGAAGCTTTTGGATCCAGACTTGTTGCATCTTGATCTACATTTTGGAGGTATAAAATTTCTATCTTGATGACACTAGGTGTTAGAACTAGTTTAAGGTGTATTTTGAGTTCATTTTGGTCCTTAGAGTCATCCTTGTAAGTATGAGCTACTCCAAGAACTTAGAATGTTGGATCTTGTCCTTTGGGAGGTCCATTGTTCATACAAAAAGTCATTTTGATGAGTTATCTTGGACCATGCATGAGTTTGGATGTTTATTATAGATGTTATTAAGGATTTGTTCCCTTTAAGCCATGCAAAGGAGTAAATTTTCCAACTTTACGTGTCAACACATCTCATTAGGTTCATATTCGAGTTTGGAAGTTATTATCTTAACCATTAAGAGCTTAATAGTGGATTTTTGGTCCCTGATGAGTACGTTGGGCGTACGCAGGATGTATGCTCAGCGTAACGAAAATTTCATGCATCAGCCGCTTGTACTCTATGCTTCGAGGGTGAGTACGCGGGGCGTACCATTCGGGTGCGGGGCGTACTCCCAAGTTTATCCTTTTGGGCTTTTTGAGGTTTGGGCCTTGTTGGGCCATTAGACTTCTGACTTTGGGCCATGGATGGACTTAGGGTTTTCTTTGAAGTAGGACCATGATGGTTTTGGGGCCCAATCGGGTTATTGTGCCATAATGGACTTTTGTTGCTTTTGATTTGGGCTTTAGGCTGCCATTTTGGGCTTTTGTACATTTGGGTTGGACCTTGGTTATGGAACAAGTAAGAAAAGGGTAAAATGGTCTTTTACCCTTTAGGAAGTTGGGTTATGGAGTGGGCCTCATATTTAGGGTTATCAGGTTAATTATTGATTAAGATTGTATTTTTGTTAGTTGGCGTGAGATTATCCGGTTCAGCGGTCCGACAGTTATTTGATTATCAGCGGATTGAGGTGAGTCTCCTCACTGTGTTTAGCATGTCGAATGCACCAATGCCGGACCATGGGTTATATCTTAGGATGCTAGATATCTATGTGTATCTTGCATGTGTTATGTGATGGTGTGTTTACCAGGCATGGCCCGATGCCAGGCGAGGCCTGATGAGTATATTCTATGCTAGTTGTCAGTATGTGTTTAACAGGCGAGGCCCGATGCCGGGCGGGGCTCGATGATTGTATGGTATGCTATTGTCTTTGTGATTATTGCATGTGTTTGTATGATTATATTTTTATATGCTTAGATGTGTATCGGGAGGGGCCCGATGTCAGGCGGGGCCTGGGGATTGACAGATCTGTATACCGGGTGGGGCTCGATGCCGGGAGGGGCCCGATGTCGGAGTGGATTTGATGTCGGACGAGGCCTGACGAAGGGTGGGGGCCCAATATGTGATTATTATGTATGATCTGTGGTATTTGGGGAACTCACTAAGTTTTGTGCTTATGGTTTATATGGTCATGGTTTTAGGTACTTCTGGCTCGAAAGGGAAGGGACCGACTTGATCGTAGCGCATCCACCCATGTTTCCGCATCATGATGATTTTAGGATTGTAATCTGATAATTGTTTCTTATAAAAGTACTTTTGAAGATTTGGATGAGCAGATATTGAATGTTGACTTAAAGATAAGTAATGTTTTGGTTGAACGAAAAATGAAATTTTACCTCATAATTTTGGATCATTTCAAGTTGGTATCAGACCCTTGGTTTGAGGGATTCGGGCACACTCTTGGGTGTGACTGTACTCAAACCGAGGAATTGGTAATTTTTCTTAAAAAGGAAACAAGTTTCTGAAAAGATTTTTGAAAAAGGGAAGAAATTTTTAAAATAATTTTTGTGGAGACAAAGGGGGTGTGATGTGTTCAATCGGCCGAGCTCAAGTAAGTTTTCCCAAAATACCCATACATGTTATTTGATATGATTTGAATTGTGAATATGTGAATCCCATGCTAGTTAAGGCTAAGGATATGCTCGGTATTTTCATGATAGAATGATAGGAGAGATGCATTTGTATGTCTTTTGTATGAGCTTGTATACTTGCATGCTAGTACTGATCAGTTAGTGATAGGATGGCCTGATTAGGTTATGCTTGGTTATGATTACTCGATGCTCGAATGATGCTTGCTTTGTGCTTTGTGGGACTCCTAGTGATGTGGGTTAGCTACTAAGTGAATATGTCAAGTCACATGTTGCATAGGTTAAATAACCTCAGAGTGAAGGATTTGACCCTATTACGCATCTCTTGTCTGAGTCCAACCGTTGAAGGGATAAGTCTTTTACTCGAAGAATTATTTAATCTTTGTTGCATGTGATTGTATTTATGAGGTGGTTAATTGACACTATTGGGGGTTCTTCGACAGCTGATGGAAAGGTGAGGTCGGGAACCTGGGAGAGCCTAGGGTGTGTTGTAGTGGTTTGTTTGTGCTTCTTAGCGAGTGTTTGGTGTACCAGTTTGAGAAGGTGACTTAGAGGACTCAGGATGATTCTTGAGGAAAGTATGGATAGGTGTGGAAGTTAGTATTGGGCCCATACTACTGAACTCGAGGGGAGTCACGGAGAATCTAGTAAGACTATGGATAAGGATTCTCGGGTATGTTTTAATCATTTGTATGATTCAGAATGGTGATGAGCACACATGAAGAAGGTTCGGGTTATGGTTTCGACTCAGGTATAGGTGTTGAGCCGAATGATGAGCAGATACGGGAGTTCATATCATCAGAGATTACCTGCGGTATTTTGGAGCAGACTCCTGTGATCTTTGGTTCAGTCAAGGAGGGGATTTTGGAGATTTTGGATGAGCGTCTGGGCGCATTCCGTGTTGAGGTTATGGCTATTGTTGGAGCTCGCACTCTTTCTTTCCGTGAGTTTTGTGCTTGTGGAGCTCCCGAGTTATTTGGGGAGAAGGACCCCATTGCCAATAGGAGATTGTTAGCGGATATGGCTAACGCGTTCAGGACGAGTTTCTGCCCCGAGGGGTCAAAGGTCAGATTTGCCTCCTGCCTTCTGAAAGACAGAGGCCGAGATTGATGGGAGGAGGTAGACTTCGCTTTGGGAGGCGAAACCTTGGAGACGATGACTTGGGATGAGTTTGTGACCAGGGTCAGGGCCGAGTTTGCACCAGCTGTTGAGGTGCAGCAATTGGCGAGGGAGTTTCAGGACCTTCGCCATACGACTGAGACTGTGGCAGAGATTACTGCCAAGTTCTGAGAGAGAGCGCTTTGTTGTTTCTACAGTATGCAACAGACAAGGAGATGAAGAAGGTAAGGTATCATGACATGCTGAGGGATGTCATCAGGGAGTTTGTGAGTTTGTCTGGGTGCGAGACCCTGAAGGATAAGATTGCTAGAGGCGGGAGCATGAGATTGATTTGGAGCACCTCAGGAAGAGGAAACCAGAGCAGACTCAGATTTCAATGGGCCAGATGAAGAGGCCCAAGACTCAGGATTCGCATTTGGGAGAATATCAGGGTCAGAGTTGTTCAGCCAAGTGTGGGAGGACCCATGAGGGAGGATGTCGGGAGACAGGCTGAGGATGTTTCAGTTGTGGTCATATGGGTCATTTTAGTCGGGATTGCCTCGTGGGTCGGATTCAATGTGTTTTCACTACAACCAGGTGGGCCACAAGAAGTTCTACTTTCCGATGTTGAGGGGTGGAGCAGTGAGTGCACCTGCTCCAGTTATTTTGAGGATCACTGACAGCCAAGAGCCCCAACAGCAAGGAGTCAAGCATTTTATTTGGAACGTCTATGGTCGGATTAGCTGGTTAGTTCTCTAAGGAAGTTAGAGTTTAGTCGTGTTGGCATTTGTTCAGGTAGGATCAGCAGTCGTCTATGGAAGAACCTTTGGGTTTGATCACAACCGTTGCTAGGGAAGGAGTGGTAGCAAGAAGATGGTGGTAGCAGTCGCATGGGTTGTTTGGTCATTGGATGTGCCGATGGAATTTCATAATCGTGAAGGTTGAAGATGGTCAGAATGCAGATGTCCTTCTAGGAACGGGAAGTTGGAGTGAAGATTCGCCAGTTTCGGTGAAGGGTTATAGTCTTTGTCGCTAGCATAAAGGACTTAAGGTTTTGGTGCGGTATCATGGGAAGTGATCAGTGTTGGAACCTGAAAGTGAACCTCTAGCAATCTCTATCCTTTGTATGTTCCGAAGTCAGCCTTGTTCCAAAGTCAGTTCTTGGTCCGGAGTCAACTTGTGGTCTGGAGTCGGTTTGGTGTCCGGAATGAATATGGTGCATGTCGAATCTATTTGTCCGTCTGTATTAATTACCTTTGTCATTTTGTTTTATGTAACGTATCATAGGACTTAGTCTCTTTTGTCAATATAGATAATCAGAGTGTCAGGAGTAACTCTATTATCCGGTCCTATATATGTTTATGCTTAGTACGATGTAACTTATTCTCCTATATAAGGAGCATTCAATGACAATATCAGATGACGGATTGTTCCACCAAAGATAGACATTTTCACATTTACTTCACTTGCACCTTTCTCTCTAATGTATCTTTCAAACATTCCTTGTGTTTATTTATTGTATTTACTTGATCATATTCATAGTCTTATATTTAATACTTGAAGTACTTTGTTGATTCTTATATTCAGTCTTGACTGGTCTTGCCAGAATTGATTGGAACTATTAATCTGAAGCAGACACTGATCTTAAGCATTAACTCAAGGTTTGAGTTTTCAATCCTTGTCCCTGCACAATCAGATCCTTGTTCTCACAATTGGTATCCGAGCTTGAGTGGTTGTCCTTTGAATCCATAAGAACAGATTATAGTTGACTCGAGATTACCTTGGTATTTCGATCATTTCTGTGTTCAGGATAAAAGTTCTTCTATATACCACTTTTGCTTAAGATATCTTAACTTCAATGGTTGCTTCTAATTCTGAACAAATGTACTCAATGCAAATAGAAAATAGTGTGGGTTGCCCTACACGTGTCCCACTGCTATTTGTTGAAGAGTATGATCACTGGAAAGTCAGAATGGAAAGATTTTTACTTGGAAAAGAAAAAGGTGAATCTATCTGGAGATCCGTTAAAGAAGGTCCACATGTTCCAGTTCGAACCATTGTTAGAGATGCTACTGCAACTCTCTTGGGACAGGATCAACAATGACAACCACCTCTCACTACTGATGATCTTGAAAATTTGAATGCTGATCAAGTTGTCTTTTCATAAATGGTGTTTGGTGTTCCACCTTCTCTCTTTGAGCACATCAAATTGTGCAAGTCCGCAAAAGAGACTTGGGACACACTTCAAGATTTGTTCGAAGGGTCAGAGAACATGAAGGATAAGCATCTGACTTCGGTTGTCAATGAGTTCAACACTTTCACTATAACACCTGTTGAATTTGTTGCCTCAGCTTCAAATAGATACCAGATCGTTGTCAACAACATGATAGCTCATGGGATAGTCCGAACTCCACTTGAGTACAATCTCAAGGTCATTAACAGTCTCGGAAAGGGATGGGGAAATGTGAAATCATGTCTTAAGAGCAATGGGTCTCTAAAAAAGCTCAAGCTCTATCAACTATTCGATGAGCTTCAAGGTCATGAGTCAAATGTTGCACAAACTCTATGCGAACTCACTGGAGGTCCTTTAGCTCTAGTCAGTTCCTATGATCCACAAACCTCAAACCCAACCGTTTCGGACCCTCTCACCACTGATGTTCCTTATATCCCTCCTGTTCAACCCTCACCTCCAACCATTCCTGCTCTCACAAACTCTAACCATCAATCTATGGGTGATCTTTACCCAGAAGAAATGGACTCCGAACTACGTTTCCAACAAGAGTTTGCCCTACTTTCAATGAGATACAACCGTCCTTTCAACAAGCCTCACAAAATTTGTTTCCAAACACCTCACCAAAACATCCGTTTCCAAGCTCCTCACCAAAATAATCATCAACCAATCAACAAACGCTCCGAAAACCCACCAGCCTACAAGCCTAACCTTCCTGACTCCGAATCACACCTCAGAACCACCACAGATTCCGAAGTCTGAAAAACCCAAGATTGTATGTCACAAATATGGCCATGCAAACCACTTTGCCAAATACTTCTTAGCCGAAGTCCCACAGAAACCCAAGATCAAGGACTCTGCTTATTATGCACGACGAGCTCAAGAAATGGCAGAAAGTGAAAAAGCTTTTGTTACAACTGTGTCAAGGGATGTGGAAGGATATTGGTCGTCTGGAGATGATGATGATGATGTAACTACTGGCAGAAACATGTGTGTCATGGCTCGACAAGAAATTGAGTGTGATAAAGGCTACTGGTCGTCTGGGTCCGAAATAGATGATGAAGATGCTGAACCAAACTACTGCTACATGGCTACCAACGATCCACCCAGTAGAAGCATCGTTCAACATGTAAAATCTATTATTACTAATAATAATTTTGACTTATTTCTTTGTGAACCGTATCTAACCCAAATCCAATCAGATATAAACATCATTTATAAAGCCTATGAGTCAGCCATAGAAGCCAGTGAGAAGAAGGAAAGTGAATTAAGTCGTCTTAGATTACGTTTTGAGGATAAGAAGTTCAAAATAGAGTCTTTCGAACGAGAGCCTGTAATGTCACAAGATGAATGTATCATTCTTAAAGACAAATGTAAAATCACTTATTCTGAAAGAAATGTTTTAATTTCTGATAACAAACGTCTCAATGCTAAAATTGATGTTATGCACCATTCCATAGACATTCTTGAAGCAAATGAACGGATGACACACGATTTTCGTCATCCTTGGTCAAAAGCTCCTAGTCTCGGAAGCGAGTTTCTAAAACCAATTGTTCATCCCTTGAAGGAGTTACAAAATCTGACTTTTATGGGAGACGTTCTGAACATTAAACATTTAGATACTCCTGTTTCTCCCTTGTCACCCCTTCATGAGACTTCTTACCAGTTTGCATCTCTGATTCCTGAGTTTAAGCCTATAGTTGTCAAGTTTCCCGATTCCACGCAATTTCCGCCTCTGACAAACCTGGACCTGAATCGGACCTCACAACCCAACTCTAGTACTCCAAACTCTGTCGTTCAAAATCCGAACCACAGCCCTCCTAACAACTGTGTTGTTGAGGAAATTTTCCCGGAATCAACTGGACCTGAACTCTCAGAGTGTGTTTGTGCATCTTTAAATAGTGACGTTGACGAGTCAATATCATGTGATTCTGAACCTCAAGTGATTTCCAAAACAAAACTAGTTCCAATTAAGCATGTGTTCAACAATCCTTCAGTAGGACAAACCTCCAAATCTTCGCTTCATTCCAAAAGAAATCCCATGTTGAATAGGAAAGATATTGTCGACCCTACGGTAGAAGCCTGAAATGCTCACAAAAAGGAAGTTAACTCGAGACAAAATTCAAGATTGTTTGAGAACTCCAAAAAGAGTATACCTTGGAACACTCATTCATCAAATCATAGTCAAAACACTTTCACAGCCACTAAGATCCTCAACAGGCCTTCCAATCCTCCCAGTCTTGTAGAATAAAAGAAAGTTGCCAGTCCCACCCTGAAAAAGTCTATTGTAAGCACCAAATCTGTCCGAACCAACTCTCCTTGGACTGTTTCATCCGTTTTCATAGCCAAAGCTGATGGTTCAAATGTACCATCAACCAAAACAAAAGTTGTTAACAAAACAATCTCTTCAAAATATTCAAAACAAAATCTTGCTTGGAAAGTTAAAAAACACAATGATGAAACTACAACTCCGAGAGACACAATGGTTCTCACTAGTCCGAAAGTTGAATGTCCGAAGAAAGTTGTTCCGAATCCTCATGTTATTGAATATGACTACTGGATAGATGAAAGAACCATGGCCTTCTATTTGTTTCCTAAGCAATCTCGGAACAAACCTTTCAAACCATATGTTGCTCAAAAGTCACAACCAAAGCCTAAGACTCGCGCCTTTGTCCCAAAACCAAACTCGGAACCTAAATACTCCACAACTCATTAATTTTGCAGGCACTCTGTGCTTCAGAGAAAAAAAGACAATATGGTATATTGATAGTGCTTGCTCCATGCACAAGACGGGGCAGAAGGACTTTCTGCGAGATCTCAACCTTTCACCAAATGTTGGCTATGTGACGTATGGCAACAACTCCAATTCTCAGATCCGAGGTTATGGAATCCTTACAAATGGAAACTTCTCCATTTCAAACGTGACATATGTAGCTGACTTGAAGTATAATTTGATAAGTGTAGCTCAACTCACTGATGCAAATCGTCGAGTTGAATTCTGCAAGAAACACAGCTACGTCATGTACGAAGATCGAAAGGAATGCTTGATCAAGTCAAATCACAACAATAACTTGTATCCTATTGATATCAACATGATCATTGGCAAGCCCCCACTCCGCTTACTCTCAAAAGTTGTTCCTGACGTTAGTTGGTTGTGGCATAGGAGGCTTGCTTACCTGAACTTTAGATATATGAATGATTTTGTTTCCGGTGAAATGGTCAGAGGTTTGCCACTCCTCAAGTTTAAAAATGATCATTTATGTGCTGCATGTGAGTGTGGAAAGCAGTCAAAGAAGGGTCATCCTGTCATCATTGAAAAATCAATCTTAGATCCATTAGAACTTCTACACATTGATCTGTGTGGACCCTCAACAGTAGAGAGTTTGCATAACAAAAAATACATTCTTGTGATTGTGGATAACTTTACTAGGTTCACCTGGGTCTTCTTCCTAAGTCTCAAATCAGAAAAACCTCCGAACTCATCAACTTTATCAAAGGAATTGAAGTTCTCATCAAACTCCCAGTAAGGAGAATCCGAAGTGACAATGGTTCGGAATTCACAAATTCCACCATTGAAAACTTCCTCACCGAGAAGGGTATCGACCACAATTTTTCTGCTCCATACACTCCTCAACAAAATGGTGTAGTCGAACGACGAAACAGAACACTTGTTGAAGCTGCTCGATCAATGATCAACTTTGCAAATCTTCCACTCTATCTTTGGGTTGAAGCTGTTTCTACAGCATGCTTTACTCTGTTTAGAAGTATCATCAATCGACGCCTCAACAAAACACTATATGAAGCCATGAACGGTCGGAAGCCAAGTATCTCTTACCAAGTAGATGCTTCATCAAGAATAACTGTGATCAGCTTACGAAGTTCCAACCCAAAGCTGATGAAGCCATCTTTCTTGGATACTCTGCTAAATCAAAGGCTTATTGAGTTCTTAATCGGCGAACTCGTGTTCTGGAAGAAAATTTTGACCTTACCTTTGATGGGTTTTATACAAACAATCCTATGTGTGCATGCAACCCTAGATACGGATCTATGTTTTCACTATTAGTTATACAACATTATGAACACAAAAGAAACCTAACATGCTCCTAGGTAATTTCGAAAATCATATAGGAGAATGGAATACATACCTCTTGTTGTTATGTTGTAATAACAACTTGTATCTTGAATCTTCTTGTCTTTGAAAGCAAGTACCACAAGTGTAGTACCTCTAATGGCTCACAAACACCAAGAGCAAATGGAGAGGCAAGAGAGAGAGGGGAGGCATGAAATTCGGCTCTAGGAACTCTAGGTATCAAGTCATCGAATTTTTATGCTAAGGGGTCTTTATATAGGTGTAGGAATTAGGGTTTCAATCCTTATCCTTATCTGGTTGCTTAGCCACCAAGCAGCCCAAAGGATAACCCTAGAAACCTTATCATGGACGAATTCTAAGGCCTTATCCCCTTGAATTCATCCACCCTATCATATAGGGCATCTTTTGCCCTACTTTGCAACTATCACATAATTACAGTTCAGTCCGCCTAGTTCAATTAACTTCTTTTGATCACAAAATTAATTCTTAATTAATTCTCGACCAATGTTAACTAAATAAATATGATTTCTCTTTTAATATATTATTCATATAATATATTAATAAACCATAATAACCTCTTTCTCTATTATTTCTCCAGTCAAGTTGCTTTGGTGAAGGCAACCCAAAAGGACCATGCACAACCGGGTCAAGTACTTACCAAATATGGTTACGGGCTTAGACACTAATCCAACAGTCTCCCACTTGGATAAGTCTAGTAACTATAAATGCAAGTACAATCCGATTAGCAATCGTAGCTCTCAAAGACGCTGTCGAACTCTGATCTTATCTGTAAACTGTCCTTTAGATAAGGGATCATATATTCCTCCATTCTAGATATCGTATGAACTGAGACATGGATTTTAATCATACTCTCTGTTCACGTGTTGTTTCCCGATTTCCGATTTATGACGACTGACAACAGACTACAGTCGAACACATCAACTCAGTCCTGGCTTGGCCAAGCGCTTAGGGTGTCATCACTAAATCATCGAGGGGCCCACATATATCGCTTTTATCCCACTTTGGGTAAAAGGAACGGATAAACTTCGACTCAATGCTCGCTTGTACTCACTCACCGAATAACACACAACAATACGTTTTATAGCACCAAGTTACTGGTGCGTTTACATATTATCAATGTGTAACCGACTCGCAAGATACAACTCACACATCTCGGTTTCAAGAATATAAGATATTATCGTCTCACCAATCACTCGTGATAAAATCCATGAAGTGATCCAAGTGAGCGTGGGTTTAATCCAATGCTCAAATCATATTCGTAAGCACTCATGAACGTTGCAACAAACCTTTGCTATGTCTAATACACTTTAGACAATCTACAAACCAATTCATGACAATATTCTTTCATACCTACTCCCAAAGTATGAGCGATTGTGGAACGTTCGAATAATCTTATTATTCAGGAATTCAAAACATGCAAAGTGAAACAAAAGAATAATCGAACCCAATATGGCCCCAAACTTTTGAGTATAAATAAAACTCCTTTTATTTAATCACCATATTGATTACACATTATTCATTGTATAATGTTTCGGGTAATCAACTTATTACTTGAATTATAACAACAATTGCCGCATGCTCTTAGCATGCACACTATGTTTACCTATGGTCCTTACTTTGTGAAATAGTATAATTGAATAACATTTTCAATCACACTCATTTCATAATTCCCAATCCTTACCACAAGTGTGAGAATACCAAATTCTTTCCACTTATAGAATATGTTAGATTTTTACATTTTATGCAACGATCCTTTCGTAATGTCATAGCGCCAAAGTCACAAAGACTTTGCCAATGAAATTACAAAGTCATCTATTGGAGATTGTTGCAAGACAATTCCGTAGATATGAAGTTTCACATTCAAAGTACATTCCTTTGAACATCCTTCTTGCATAAAAGTTTCTAATCTAGACATGTAGATTCTTAATGTCAAACTCCTAATAAGAAAACATTTCCATATTTGCCATATGACAACTCATCATATCTAATAATAATAATGTCAGTATGGTCCTTCCATTACTATACTTCCAACTGCTTACAAGCGACCAATCCTCAGCGAACCTTAGATTGTCCTCTTGATAGTTGATTAACCACTTTTAGTCATATCTGGTTCCAATCCTTTTTCCCTCTTAATGCGCTAGGCATTTGGAAAATTTTAGAACACGCGAATATTATATCATATGTAATCGATCCTACGCCCGAAGCATATGGGATACGATTCATAATGTCTTACATAAAGACGTGATACTTGACCAGTCTTTTGCTACAATATCTCTATTTTCCATGTTCTCATAATTCGAACTATGAAGAGGGATGCCGTAATCATAATCGAATTTGAGAACACAATCTTAATTTTATATGACTAAATTAGATTAAAAAAAAGTCAATCCAAGCTTTTAGAACTGAAATGAAGTATAAAATTCTCTCCCTTAATTATAGCAAAACAACTTTTCAACCCTTGCAACTTTGCGAATTGAAACTTTTGTTTTCTATAATTAATATTGCTATCTCGCAATACTTACCATAATTATCATGCTCCCACTCACATGATGATTATATCTTTTCCAAGCATAACACTTATGCTCCCACTAGCTTTGACACGTATTCAGAAATTAGCTGGACTTCTAGAAACCAATACTTATTGACTTTCTTTACCAAAGTTCAGATTTCTGAAACCAAGACGCTTCGATAAGCTTTTATCAAAGGTTCTCGAACTCATACACCTTTCCTTAGATAACCCATATGTGTGTTTAAACAATTTTAGAACTTATAACAATAAGTCTAAAATGTTCAGACCCATTTGTCATTTCCTACAATTCGAACTATGAAGAGGGATGTCGTAATCATAATCGAATTGAGAAATGCAAATTACATAATGTTATCTTCAAAATCTCTCTTAGTGAAAGCGTTTCTTCACAATCATTTTCATGAAGGAGAGAAACCTTATAACACTCATATTTGTGGTGTATGTGTTCCTATCCATGTGAATTTGTCATAACCATAATCATAAGACAATAATTGTGAAAAATCCAAACTCTTATGGATCGAACTTGTCCATTCTTAATTTCTTGCCATCAAGGGTCCCACCATTGCTTCCAAGTTATTGAGCAGCTCACCCCTACCTTTCAATGTACTTTCCATTGATCAAGGTGCCTTGCCCCTATGCAACCCATTGAGAACTCATAGAACTCACATGCATAGTTGACCAAACTGGAATGGCACAGAAACAAGAATATGTCAACACGATAGGTTAGAAACCTCAAGTCGTGTGCTAGTAATTAACAGCAGGTTTACTCTCGATTAGTTCTTGAAACTTTTCAAGATCTTTAGACTCCCAGTGATCTCTTGACATATTAGATTCTCTTATCAAGAAACATTTCTTGACAAAACAAATATTCAAGAGTTAGTGTGTGTTTTAATCAAGACAAAAACTACACGCAATTTGGTACTAGTTGGTGTTTGTCTTATTCAAGACATCACAATTTACCAAAATGTGCAAGTGTAAGAACATTCCTACTTAAGATTATGTCACTCAAGTCACAATCTTGGAGTATGACTCTAAGACTTGATTTTGGAACGAAGTATGATACATCTTATTGACTTAACCACTACAACAATTCTCGATTCCTCTTCTTAGCCAAACTAGTGCACTAAGGTGCCCTTAGAGGATGAATTGTAATATGATTCCTATGATTACCAAGATGATCATAAAACACGATACAAAAGTACTCTCCCTTCTTCTTGGATTGGAGAAACTTTTTATCTTTCTGCCTTCATTGATTCTACTTATTCGTTCTGCCATTCATTAAAACTTTTCAATGATTCAGAATTACACTTAATCTTGTAAGTGTAACCACATTTACTAGACTTTTAGTAAATCATGACGAATAGTGTTATTGTTATTTATGGTGGACTTGACCAGTGCACAACATCGTGAACTCGATCTCCTAGTCCTTCACTTGACTCTTTGTCAAGGAATTAGCCTTAAAATTTCTAAGTACCAAGATTTCCATACATCACATGATTCTAATCATATAATTCCAAGCTTCTGTCCAATTGAAACTTGGGCGATGAGAATCTTTCCTTACTTAGAAAATTATGACATTACCATAAATAACATAACTAAGAATCACATCCATTTAATATTGCTTATAATAGAAACACACCGACACCAAGTTTCACAATTGCCATTGCAAGGAAATATAAATAAGACAAAATCAAAATTTATTTTATTGCGGAAAAAATATATCCTTACAATGCAAATGAAAACTATGCTATTACATATTCCTAAGCAATTTATCATAACTCTAAGCAACAGCTCAAAAATCCGATCATCGAATCCATGCGATCGTAATCCATTTCTTCGCGATCAGACTCAACTCGCTCCTTCCTTTAAGCTTCCTTTCTTTTCTTCGATCCTTCAAAACATCAAATGTAATCTTATCACATCATGTATTAAGAATACCCAAATAGGAACTTAATGGAGTTAGATAATGGATTTTACCTGAAGCAGAGTCATACATCTTGACTCTCCCATCTCTTAGATCTCTCAGGTAGTCAGGGCAGCTTCGTAACCAATGCCCCTTCTTTTGGTAGTAGAAAGATATGGACTCTTCTGGAATGGCACACGGGACTATCTCAGACTCAGCCTTTCTCTTACGTAAAGAAAACTTTTCTGGACTTCCAATGTTGCCATTGCTCGTAGAAGGTTGGGATATTGATTTATCAGACCAATTTGCTCAACCAGTGCGCCAAATCATTTCTGATTCAGCAGTAATAAGCAAATAAGTCAAATCAATGAGGGTTATGTCGTGGTCCATCATATAGTACTCTCTAACGAACTTACCATATGATTCGGGAAGTGATTGAAGAACCAAGTCAACAACCAACTTCCTTGAGACATCGACACCCAACATCCTTAACCTGTCAATGTGTGACTTAATCTTTAAGACGTGTGCACACACAGACTTTCCATCTTTGTGTCCTATTGCCAATAGGGCTTGAGTGACCTTGAACTTTTCAAATCTTTGAACACGTGGGGCAGGGAGAATTGTTGGAGGAGGTGGAGGAAGTGAAGCATGAATTCTATTTCCACAATCCAATCGTGGAACATCATCTTCACGTGGAAAACTTTTTCCAACGGATTCAGGAAGACCATAGTTGTCAGACTTTGACATCTATAAAACGGGATAAAATTCAAGTTAGTTGATTGAGTCCATAATAAAACACCCAAATGAGATATTAGGGCTAGGACCCAACACAATACTCTACAACTTGGGAGAGGGATGCCGTAACCCAAATTGCAGAACATTTGAAGGTAAGTGAATGACGATTCACTAATTTTCCACCATGAAAAACGAAAAAGAGATTAAGTTTTAAATGTATTGAAAACTCCTAGATCCTTTGAGATTCATTGAACTTTTCAATGGCATGTTTAAATCTCGATATGCCCCTCGAATTGTGACTGGGATGCCGAGGATCACAAAACAGGGTGTGAATAACCATGCAAATATACATGGTGCCCCCAATGTTACAATCACCTACTCAATGTGCCGGTTAACCACACGCGCTCCATCGAACTATGACAAACATCGAGTCACCCTTCGCTACCTTTGCTTAGAGCCCATTTAGTGTGCCGGTTAACCACACACGCTCCACTAACGTCTTAGCAAGGGTACAAAGTGTAATTTCATGGAATTGCATCAAATTCACTTTTTCCTAAACTAACTAAGATTTTGGAATTATATAAAACATTTAGTTACTTTATAATTCATTATACTTTTAATGGAAAGGGTTTGCCCTATCCTACCCGTTCGGCTAACGACCCTCCACTAGTCAAGAGTGCGGTGGGTAAGAGTGGATACCCAATGGAGGTCATTTTACAGGCCGCTTCCTTAAACACCCCTTATAGACCAGCTTCGTGAATGAGGCCTACTAACGGTAAGACTGACATTTAAGTTATACATATATAATATTAGACTTTTAATTTTATATATAGTATAAGGGTGTATTTTACACTTTTAAAATACTATGTGGTCTAATTTAACAAATTACTCTTTTAATTTAATTAAATGTAAACCATATCATTATGGATTTATTAACTCTCTTTTAATTATACACTTAATTAATTTAATAAAACCATAAGGGTGCAATTTGAACTTTTCAAAAATTAGGGTTTTAGAATTTAACATTTTAAAATTAAACTTTTAATTAAAATTTAAATTCCAAAACTTGAGGGCAAGTTTTGAAACATTTCAAATCATTAGGGTTTTAATCAAATTTAAAATTTCTGAAAATTAAAATCTTTTAATTTGAAATTTTAAATATTAAAACATTTATTTAATAATTATCACAAAATTAAACAATTAATTTGAATTATCAAATCTTGAAGGATTATCTATTAAATTAACAATTAATTTAACCTAATCCCTTAAATCCCATAAAATTCTAAAATTTGGGATGGGATAATTCAAAAGATCTTTAATTATCTATTTAAACAATTAAGGGATAATTACAAGATATGGCATTATCCAAATCCCTAAAATTTGGAAATCTTATCATGGGGACAAGGCAATTTTCGAAATCCTAGGGTTAGACAACCCTAATTTCGAAATCTTGGTGGCTAAGAAAAGGGTTTGGGAAACCCTAAAACAATTCGAAAACTAGGGTTTTGTAACCCTAATTTCGAAAATCCAAGCCCTAGGGTTTATTAGCCATAAACCCTAATTTTTCAAATTCATACATTTGTATCAAATCTAATTGAAAACAAAAACCAAAGGCTCTGATACCACTGATGGGTTTTATACAAACAATCCTATGTGTGCATGCAACCCTAGATACGGATCTATGTTTTCACTATTAGTTATACAACATTATGAACACAAAAGAAACCTAACATGCTCCTAGGTAATTTCGAAAATCATATAGGAGAATGGAATACATACCTCTTGTTGTTATGTTGTAATAACAACTTGTATCTTGAATCTTCTTGTCTTTGAAAGCAAGTACCATAAGTGTAGTACCTCTAATGGCTCACAAACACCAAGAGCAAATGGAGAGGCAAGAGAGAGAGAGGGGAGGTATGAAATTCGGCTCTAGGAACCCTAGGTATCAAGTCACCTAATTTCTTATGCTAAGGGGTCTTTATATAGGTGTAGGAATTAGGGTTTCAATCCTTATCCTTATCTGGTTGCTTAGCCACCAAGCAGCCCAAAGGATAACCCTAGAAACCTTATCATGGACGAATTCTAAGGCCTTATCCCCTTGAATTCGTCCACCCTATCATATAGGACATCCTTTGCCCTACTTTGGAACTATCACATAATTACAGTTCAGTCCCCCTGATATGGGCTTATTTAGTCATAAAAATCATGCATGATCTTAATACTTTATGTTAATTTTATCTCAAATAATGAACCAAAGGTTCTTAATTAGCTTAAATATTTCATTTTTAGAAACAAAGACATGCTCGAAAGGAAAATGAAGCGGAATTGGCGATTGGAAGCTTGGATATTGGATTTTGAAGAAAGAAGGATGTTGCTGGACAGCTTGATCCCTCCTCAGTGTTTTGGCCATATCTCATGAACCGTAAATCCGATTGACGAGATTCAAAATGTTCTGAAAACTAGACACAATTTCGGACGACTTTCATGTTTTGAGAAAATGTTGATTCCAAATGGACTCGACGAGTAGGCCATCAACTCGACGAGTTGGTCAGAAGTTTCGCGATTCTTGACTTTGCCTTGCCGTACACGGGATTTTAAGTGATGCACTCGTCGAGTAGGTCACTGGACTCGCCGAGTAGCCCCTGTTTTCAGAATATATATATATATATATATATATATATATATATATATATATATATATATATATATATATATATATATATATATATATATATATATATATATATGGAAACGCTTCTCATTCGAACCCGAACAAATGGGGGAACCCTTGGGGGTTAATTTGCGACTGGAGGTGCAGCTAGAAGCCCTGGAACTCGTGGAACAACCCTAGCTTTCAATTTTGAGAAGATAAAAGGCAATTTAGGTTTACTCTTTACTTAATCTTTTGTTTGAACTATGTGTAAACTATTAGATTTCGTTTTTGATAAACTTTCTACTGTAATCATGAGCTAAAACTCATATCTTCTGTTTAGGGTAGATGAATTTATGACTATGAGTTGATTGTTGTAGTTGGATTAAATGAAATTGGTGAGTTTGTTTTGTTAAGCTTGTTAAACATCCTCATGTGTTAACAACAACTATTTTCTGTTAATTAGTTAAGTAATTAAGCTGCATGAACATCTCTTAACTGCTTATCTCATGTGATTTATGTGAACACATTGTTATGTGCCTAGGAATAATGAATGTGAAACTAGGGTTAACTAGAAAATAGGTAAATTAATGTGTGAGCCTTGTGTGACGAACCATCAACAAGAGGTTAATTGAATTAGTAATTTGATTAGCTAATTACAAGTCTTACTTAACCCGAATCAATAGTCTAGGAAACTCATTAGTTTAACCAATTGGCCAATGTTTGAATTAATTTGTTTTCTAAGGATTAGTAATAGCGAACGTGAACCTAATCACACTAATCGGTAGCCAATAACGAATAATCCATTGCACTTACCATAAAATCAACCATAGGAGTAAATGAGTCGAACCTAAACAGAAGTCTTCTCCATTATTGAATTTAGTGATTGTTTATTTGCTTTAGCTGTTAGTTGCTTAGTTTGAGTTTTATTTCATTGTTAAGTTTCTAGTCTTGCAAAACTAGAGAAACCCCCCTTTCTATTACTTGTTTTATTTAGATAATATTAGCATTTATTTTAATTGTTTACCGTTCCCTGTGTTCGATACCCTACTTGCTTGAACTATATTACTAATCGATAGGTACACTGCCTTTCATGTGTTTATTTTGTGTCTAAGTTAGTAGGATTAAAACTAGTTCGTTTCACACACATCAAGTTTTTGGCGCCGTTGCCGGGGAACGGTTCTAAATAGTTAATTTTATTTGCTAACTGTTATCATTTTTTTATTTTATTTGTTGATTAATATTTTTTATTTAGTTTAATTTTTATTTTTATTTTTATTTATTATGTATTTTCCAAATCTCGATGCTCTTGATGCTTTTCTTGAGGAAGTAGTATAGGAAATTGAGCAAGAAGATGAGGAGTATGACTCAGATGATGATTTGAAGGAATTTGGAAGATGGTTAGATAACATCTTGCCTAATGAACAAGAGAAATCTGAGTTACAAGAGCTAGAGTTAAAAGATGAAAATTTTAATCCAGTAAAAGATTTGGAGGAGCTGGAAAGATTGCTAGCAGAGAGGTCGGATGAAGAACAAAAACAAGCTGAATTGCAGGAACCAACCCGTGGTTTGACCATTACCACGACATGGTCCCCTGTTCTTCCGGTTTGTGTTTCGAAGCATGGGGTGACGATTCCAGCTTTGGAGAAAGTTCTAAATCACGATCCATTTATGATTAGTATCCAACCGGTTCCAACCCTTATCAATATTATTGGGTTTTATGAATTCAAGCTCGTTTGGCCAATTTTTGAAGCAAAGAGTCGAATTTTACAAATTGGTCCAAAGAAAATATTTAATGCAATGGATGGATGGGCATCGAATTTATTAGAAGTTTATTAAGTTGGGAGTCCAGCTAAAGACTCGCACAAAAAGAAGTGCTTGCGGGAGGCAACCCGTCATTAGAGTTTGCTTTTCTTTTTCTTTCTAAACTTCTAGTACTTAGGGATAATTTAGGATTTTTATTTTGATGTTTTTTTTTATTACTTGGTATTTGTTTTTGATCTTTTCAGAATATAGGGTGAGGGATAGAATGAACGAATAAAGCGTGAGGAAATAAAGTGAGGGGTCGAGTCGTAGACGAGAAGATTAGAAGATTTGAGTGATTTTATAAGTCCGATGGTTTTAACGGTTAAAAAGGAGTTTCGTCACTGAAGAATATAAGGAGGTGTATTACCTTAATACCCTCTTTGACCTCAAAAACAGACCTGAAGCAGAAAGAAGAATTTGCACGATCAGAGCCGAAAACTCGTCGAGTGCACCATTATAACTCGACGAGTTCCACCGAAAATTCATGATTTCTGCCCATATGACGATTCAACCCGGCGAGTCTCCACATAAAACTCGACGAGTTGCTCATTCTTTTATCTTTGAGTCGATGATTTGATTCAATTCAAGGCGGCATTTGGCTATATTTTTGAAGTCCATTTTTGAAGTTTTCCAAGAAGCTTTTTCTAGTATATTTAGAGCTGTCAACCACACGAGATTTTGACACCCAAGACATGGATGAGCTGTTCCCATGTCTAAAGTCGATTGAAGTTGGAGCTCAAAAGAAGAAATATCAACCTCGCCACTACTATCGCAGGGGAGTTTGTTCCAATTCCCTCTTTATTTTATTGTTCTTTATCATGCATGATATGCAATGGGGACATTGCATAAATTAAGTGTGGGGTAGGGGGTTGGTTACATTAGTTGAAATTTTAGTTAAATTTTAAAAAAATTGAATTAAAATTGCTAGGACTTAATTTTGAAAATTTGGTAAAAAGCAATTAGGATTCCATGCTAGTATTATGTTTGATGATTTTATGAAGACCCAAATGTTTAGTTGAGCCTAAATACGTTATAATGCATTTGTGGGCCCCCTTTGTTCTAGTGAAATCATGGGACAAAAACACAACCGCGCTTAGTTTGAGGGACGCAATATGTTTAGCATCGTGTACTAGAAATGTATCCAGGAAAACTAATACTTTAACCAATAAAGGTTGAAGTTGAGTGCCCTTGCTTAAGCATGTAGGTTTTGAGTGAAAACAAAGTGAGTTACATGTGAAAAAAAAGAGAGAGAATTACAAGAAAAGTTGTAAGAATTTTGGAGCAATCAAAGTGAAGATCAAAAGATCAAAGTTCTGAAGAAATTCAAAAAGCTGAAGATACCAAAAATCAAACAACAAGGCGGTGAATTCAAAGAAATCAAAGATCAAATATCAAAGAAGTGAAGAATTCCAAATAAGCTCTATAGTGGTATCAAAGAGTTGTAATTTTCTAGATTATGTATGCTTGGGTTGCTTGACCAAAAATACCTTGAGGTTAGGAAGTTTTATGCGGATGGATTCGGAGGGATGCATAAAATGAGCGTTGTTCAAAAGAAGTGGGCAAGTGTTTATGAGGATTGTGAGTATTTAGAATTAGGGGGGTCCTTAGGAAAAAATTTAGACACAAATGCATGCGTTGCGGTCTTGGCATAATGGTTGGGTTCAATTGGGATTGTCTTATGTGATATTAGTGTGCTAAAATTCAGATTTGCTTGGGGGCAAGCAAAAGTCAAGTGTGCGGTATTTTGATATGGGCTTATTTAGCCATAAAAATCATGCATGATCTTAATACTTTATGTTAATTTTATCTCAAATAATGAACCAAAGGTTCTTAATTAGCTTAAATATTTCATTTTCAGAAACAAAGACATGCTCGAAAGGAAAATGAAGCGGAATTGGGGATTGGAAGCTTGGATATTGGATTTTGAAGAAAGAAGGATGTTGTTGGACAGCTTGACCCCTCGTTAGTGTTTTGGCCATATCACATGAACGGTAACTCCGATTGACGAGATTCAAAATGTTCTGAAAACTAGACACAATTTCGGACGACTTTCATGTTTTGAGAAAATGTTGATTCCAAATGGACTCGACGAGTAGGCCATCAACTCAACGAGTTGGTCAGAAGTTTCACGATTCTTGACTTTGCCTTGCCGTACACGGGATTTTAAGTGATGCACTCGTCGAGTAGGTCACTGGACTCGCCGAGTAGCCCCTGTTTTCAGAATATATATATATATATATATATATATATATATATATATATATATATATATATATATATATATATATATATATATATATATATATATATATATATATATATATATATATATATATATATATATATATATATATATATATATATATATATATATATATAGAAACGCTTCTCATTCGAACCCGAACAAATGGGGGAACCCTTGGGGGTTAATTTGTGACTGGAGGTGCAGCTAGAAGCCCTGGAACTCGTGGAACAACCCTAGCTTTCAATTTTGAGAAGATAAAAGGCAATTTAGGTTTACTCTTTACTTAATCTTTTGTTTAAACTATGTGTAAACTATTAGATTTCGTTTTTGATAAACTTTCTACTGTAATCATGAGCTAAAACTCATATCTTCTGTTTAGGGTAGATGAATTTATGACTATGTGTTGATTTTTGTGGTTGGATTAATTGAAATTGGTGAGTTTGTTTTGTTAAGCTTGTTAAACATCCTCATGTGTTAACAAAAACTATTTTCTGTTAATTAGCTAAGTAATTAAGCTGCATGAACATCTATTAACTGCTTATCTCATGTGATTTATGTGAACACATTGTTATGTGCCTAGGAATAATGAATGTGAAACTAGGGTTAACTAGAAAATAGGTAAATTAATATATGAGCCTTGTGTGACGAACCATCAACAAGAGGTTAATTGAATTAGTAATTTGATTAGCTAATTACAAGTCTTACTTAACCCGAATCAATAGTCTAGGAAACTCATTAGTTTAACCAATTGGCCAATGTTTGAATTAATTTGTTTTCTAAGGATTAGTAATAGCGAACGTGAACCTAATCACACTAATCGGTAGCCAATAACGAATAATCCATTGCACTTACCATAAAATCAACCATAGGAGTAAATGACTCGAACCTAAACAGAAGTCTTCTCCATTATTGAATTTAGTGATTGTTTATTTGCTTTAGCTGTTAGTTGCTTAGTTTGAGTTTTATTTCATTGTTAAGTTTCTAGTCTTGCAAAACTAGAGAAACCCTCCTTTCTATTACTTGTTTTATTTAGATAATATTAGCATTTATTTTAATTGTTTACCGTTCCCTGTGTTCGATACCCTACTTGCTTGAACTATATTACTAATCGATAGGTACACTGCCTTTCGTGTGTTTATTTTGTGTCTAAGTTAGTAGGATTAAAACTAGTTCGTTTCACACACATCAAGTTTTTGGCGCCGTTGCCGGGGAACGGTTCTAAATAGTTAATTTTATTTGCTAACTGTTATCATTTTTTTATTTTATTTGTTGATTAATATTTTTTATTTAGTTTAATTTTTATTTTTATTTTTATTTATTATGTATTTTCCAAATCTCGATGCTCTTGATGCTTTTCTTGAGGAAGTAGTACAGGAAATTGAGCAAGAAGATGAGGAGTATGACTCAGATGATGATTTGAAGGAATTTGGAAGATGGTTAGATAACATCTTGCCTAATGAACAAGAGAAATCTGAGTTACAAGAGCTAGAGTTAAAAGATGAAGATTTTAATCCAGTAAAAGATTTGGAGGAGTTGGAAAGATTGCTAGCAGAGAGGTCGGATGAAGAACAAAAACAAGCTGAATTGCAGGAACCAACCCGTGGTTTGACCATTACCACGACATGGTCCCCTGTTCTTCCGGTTTGTGTTTCGAAGCATGGGGTGACGATTCCAACTTTGGAGAAAGTTCTAAATCACGATCCATTTATGATTAGTATCCAACCGGTTCCAACCCTTATCAATATTATTGGGTTTTATGAATTCAAGCTCGTTTGGCCAATTTTTGAAGCAAAGAGTCGAATTTTACAAATTGGTCCAAAGAAAATATTTAATGTAATGGATGGATGGGCATCGAATTTATTAGAAGTTTATTAAGTTGGGAGTCCAGCTAAAGACTCGCACAAAAAGAAGCGCTTGCGGGAGGCAACCCGTCATTAGAGTTTGCTTTTCTTTTTCTTTCTAAACTTCTAGTATTTAGGGATAATTTAGGATTTTTATTTTGATGTTTTTTTTATTACTTGGTATTTGTTTTTGATCTTTTCAGAATATAGGGTGAGGGATAGAATGAACGAATAAAGCGTGAGGAAATAAAGTGAGGGGTCGAGTCGTAGACGAGAAGATTAGAAGATTTGAGTGATTTTATAAGTCCGATGGTTTTAACGGTTAAAAAGGAGTTTCGTCACTGAAGAATATAAGGAGGTGTATTACCTTAATACCCTCTTTGACCTCAAAAACAGACCTGAAGCAGAAAGAAGAATTTGCACGATCAGAGCCGAAAACTCGTCGAGTGCACCCTTATAACTCGACGAGTTCCAGCGAAAATTCATGATTTCTGCCCATATGACGATTCAACTCGGCGAGTCTCCACATGAAACTCGACGAGGTTCTCATTCTTTTATCTTTGAGTCGACGATTTGATTCAATTCAAGGCGGCATTTGGCTATATTTTTGAAGTCCATTTTTGAAGTTTTCCAAGAAGCTTTTTCTAGTATATTTAGAGCTGTCAACCACACGAGATTTTGACACTCAAGACATGGATGAGCTGTTCCCATGTCTAAAGTTGATTGAAGTTAGAGCTCAAAAGAAGAAATATCAACCTCGCCACTATTATCGCTGGGGAGTTTGTTCCAATTCCCTCTTTATTTTATTGTTCTTTATTATGCATGATATGCAATGGGGACATTGCATAAATTAAGTGTGGGGTAGGGGGTTGGTTACATTAGTTGAAATTTTAGTTAAATTTTACAAAAATTGAATTAAAATTGCTAGGACTTAATTTAGAAAATTTGGTAAAAAGCAATTAGGATTTCATGCTAGTATTATGTTTGATGATTTTATGAAGACCCAAATGTTTAGTTGAGCCTAAATACGTTATAATGCATTTGTGGCCCCCCCTTTGTTCTAGTGAAATCATGGGACAAAAACACAACCTCGCTTAGTTTGAGGGACGCAATATGTTTAGCATCGTGTACTAGAAATGTATCCAGGAAAACTAATACTTTAACCAATAAAGGTTGAAGTTGAGTGCCCTTGCTTAAGCATGTAGGTTTTGAGTGAAAACAAAGTGAGTTACATGTGAAAAAAAAAAGAGAATTACAAGAAAAGTTGTAAGAATTTTGGAGCAATCAAAGTGAAGATCAAAAGATCAAAGTTCTGAAGAAATTCAAAAAGCTGAAGATACCAAAAATCAAACAACAAGGCGGTGAATTCAAAGAAATCAAAGATCAAATATCAAAGAAGTGAAGAATTCCAAATAAGCTCTATAGTGGTATCAAAGAGTTGTAATTTTCTAGATTATGTATGCTTGGGTTGCTTGACCAAAAATACCTTGAGGTTAGGAAGTTTTATGCGGATGGATTCGGAGGGATGCATAAAATGAGCGTTGTTCAAAAGAAGTGGGCAAGTGTTTATGAGGATTGTGAGTATTTAGAATTAGGGGGGTCCTTAGGAAAAAATTTAGACACAAATGCATGCGTTGCGGTCTTGGCATAATGGTTGGGTTCAATTGGGATTGTCTTATGTGATATTAGTGTGCTAAAATTCAGTTTTGCTTGGGGGCAAGCAAAAGTCAAGTGTGGGGTATTTTGATATGGGCTTATTTAGCCATAAAAATCGTGCATGATCTTAATACTTTATGTTAATTTTATCTCAAATAATGAACCAAAGGTTCTTAATTAGCTTAAATATTTCATTTTCAGAAACAAAGACATGCTCGAAAGGAAAATGAAGCGGAATTGGGGATTGGAAGCTTGGATATTGGATTTTGAAGAAAGAAGGATGTTGCTGGACAGCTTGACCCCTCGTCAGTGTTTTGGCCATATCACATGAACCGTAACTCCGATTGACGAGATTCAAAATGTTCTGAAAACTAGACACAATTTCGGACGACTTTCATGTTTTGAGAAATTGTTGATTCCAAATGGACTCGACGAGTAGGCCATCAACTCGACGAGTTGGTCAGAAGTTTCGCGATTCTTGACTTTGCCTTGCCGTACACGGGAATTTAAGTGATGCACTCGTCGAGTAGGTCACTGGACTCGCCGAGTAGCCCCTGTTTTCAGAATATATATATATATATATATATATATATATATATATATATATATATATATATATATATATATATATATATATAGAAACGCTTCTCATTCGAACCCGAACAAATGGGGGAACCCTTGGGGGTTAATTTGCGACTGGAGGTGCAGCTAGAAGCCCTGGAACTCGTGGAACAACCCTAGCTTTCAATTTTGAGAAGATAAAAGGCAATTTAGGTTTACTCTTTACTTAATCTTTTGTTTGAACTATGTGTAAACTATTAGATTTCGTTTTTGATAAACTTTCTACTGTAATCATGAGCTAAAACTCATATCTTCTGTTTAGGGTAGATGAATTTATGACTCTGTGTTGATTTTTGTGGTTGGATTAATTGAAATTGGTGAGTTTGTTTTGTTAAGCTTGTTAAACATCCTCATGTGTTAACAACAACTATTTTCTGTTAATTAGCTAAGTAATTAAGCTGCATGAACATCTCTTAACTGCTTATCTCATGTGATTTATGTGAACACATTGTTATGTGCCTAGGAATAATGAATGTGAAACTAGGGTTAACTAGAAAATAGGTAAATTAATGTGTGAGCCTTGTGTGACGAACCATCAACAAGAGGTTAATTGAATTAGTAATTTGATTAGCTAATTACAAGTCTTACTTAACCCGAATCAATAGTCTAGGAAACTCATTAGTTTAACCAATTGGCCAATGTTTGAATTAATTTGTTTTCTAAGGATTAGTAATAGTGAATGTGAACCTAATCACACTAATCGGTAGCCAATAACGAATAATCCATTGCACTTACTATAAAATCAACCATAGGAGTAAATGAGTCAAACCTAAACAGAAGTCTTCTCCATTATTGAATTTAGTGATTGTTTATTTGCTTTAGTTGTTAGTTGCTTAGTTTGAGTTTTATTTCATTGTTAAGTTTCTAGTCTTGCAAAACTAGAGAAACCCCCCTTTCTATTACTTGTTTTATTTAGATCATATTAGCATTTATTTTAATTGTTTACCGTTCCCTGTGTTCGATACCCTACTTGCTTGAACTATATTACTAATCGATAGGTACACTGCATTTCGTGTGTTTATTTTGTGTCTAAGTTAGTAGGATTAAAACTAGTTCATTTCACACACATCACCCCCTAGTTCAATTAACTTCTTTTGATCACAAAATTAATTCTTAATTAATTCTCGACCAATGTTAACTAAATAAATATGATTTCTCTTTTAATATATTATTCATATAATATATTAATAAACCATAATAACCTTTTTCTCTATTATTTCTCCAGTCAAGTTGCTTTGGTGAAAGCAACCCAAAAGGACCATGCACAACCGGGTCAAGTACTTACCAAACATGGTTACGGGCTTAGACACTAATCCAACAACCTTTGATAACAATTTCGTTCGGAATTTTGGCCCAACCCATGTTACAACTCACATCATGGAGTCCGATGCTCCAGCGCCAGGATGTCCGAACCAGAAAACAATCTATGAAGTTGATTTTGAGACCTTGTTCGGACCCTCAGAAACGGCTCTTGATTCGTAATCTCGAACAAGACAAACCACATCCGAAGCTCCGGTCTCCCAAAACGTTTCCGGTCCGACATCCAGTCTTCCTCCATTTGATAGAATGGTAAATCCTCCCTTGAATCAAATGTGGATGGATTTCAAGATGCAGCTGCTGAATTCGAATCTAATCCTATCAATATCGATGATGATGCAAATTTCTTCGATTTCCCACCTGATGATGACATCACCTTATCCGGTTCAGAAGTTCAAGGGGAACATCATCCACATGTTCAAACTATTCAGGGGGAGCAACACAACCCCATTGTTGACATTCGATCATCTGCAGCACAAGAACTTCCGAGATTACATGTTTGGACTAAGAATCATCCTCCGAACCAAGTTATTGGAAACCCAAACGCTGGTGTACAAACTCGTTCTGCCACAAGTGTTCGAAATGAATGTCATTTTTCGGAATTTATCTCAATGGTTGAACCTAAATCCATCAAAGAAGCACTAGATCATGTTGATTGGATCACAACAATGCAAGAAGAATTGGCAGAATTTGATAGAAATAAAGTTTGGACTCTTGTCTCTCCTCCTCAGAATGATCCCATTGTTGGTACTAGATGGGTGTTTCGGAACAAACTAGACGATGCAGGAGTCATTATTCGAAACAAAGCAAGATTGGTGGCTACATGATTCACACAGATTAAAGGGCTTGACTATGATGAGACCTTTGCTCCTGTTGCCCGTCTTGAAGCTATAAAAATCTTTCTTGCTTATGCTGCTCACAAAGGCTTCAAGGTTTACAAGATGGCTGTCAAAAGTGCTTTTCTAAATGGTGAACTTGATACTGAAGTCTATCTTCAACAGCCTCCCGGTTTTGTTAATCTATCATATTCGAACTACTGCTACAAACTCCGGAAAGCTATTTATGGCCTTAAGCAAGCTCCTCGCTCATGGTACGAGACCCTCACTGAATTTATCAAGCGTTCAGGATTTCAAAGAGGAATTCTAGATCCTACTCTGTTAGAAGGTCAAATGGAACACATATCATGTTGGTCCAAATTTATGTTGACGACATCATTTTCGGGTCCACCGATTCATCAATGGTTGCTGACTTTGTTGAGTTAATGGTTAGTAGATTTCAAATGAGTATGAATCGGGAATTAAGCTTCTTTCTTGGTCTCCAAGTCAAACAGACCAACAGAGGAGTTTTCATTCACCAAGAGAAGTACATTTCAGAACTCCTCAAAAAGTACTCAATGTACACTTATGCCTCAGCCAAGGTACCAATGGGTTTCAGACACAAGATATTTTCGGACCCTTCAGGTGTAGCAGTTGATGAAAAGAAGTAAATATGAATGATTGGATCCCTACTCTATCTCACAACAATTTGTTCGGACATCATGTTTTCAACATGTTTGTGTGCCAGATTTCAAGTCAATCCAAAGATGTCTCATCTTTTGGCTGTTAGGCAAATATTTCGATACCTCAAAGGTACAAAGAATCTCGGAATCTGGTACCCAGCAAATGAGAGTTTCCTACTTCAAGCATATTCCGATTCAAACTATGGCGGTCTTCAATTGGAAAGAAAAAGCACAGCTGGTGGCTGTTAATTTTTAGGTGGTCGTTTGGTTAGCTGGTCATCTAAGAAAAAAAATTGCATTGCACTTTCAACAGCCGAAGCAGAATACATTGCTGCTGCGAGTTGCACATCTCAATTTCTCTGGATGAAATCTCAGCTCCTGGATTATGGTTACCGGTTTCAACAAATTCCAATCTATTGTGATTCTCAAAGTGCCATTTCTATTTCACACAATCCTATTCAGCACTCTATGACGAAGCACATCGACATACGGTACCATTTCATTAAAGATCATGTTTTAAATGGTAACATCGGACTTATTTTTGTTCTATCTGACGATGAGATTGTTGATGTCTTTACTAAGGCATTAGACGAAACCAAATTCAATGGTTTTCTGAACAAAATGGGTATGATGATTCCTGATCCTCAGTTCTTTCATGAGGCTTGCACTCTCTGATGGAAACATCAGAAAGAAAATTAGTTCCGAATTCAAAATTGTTTTTCATCTCGAAACTATTACCTCTCGGAATAAATAGGATCATCTTACGTATCTTTTTCTCTAACCACCTCTTGGAGTTTTAAGTTGTACAACTCATCTTATCATATGAAGTCCATAGCCCATAAAGTAACATTGGTACAAATTTCAACTCGGAACTTACTTCATAAGGTCATCCGAGAATTCAAATCTGGAACGGTATTAAATTCTCACTCCGGAAGTTTTTCAAATCTCACTTCGGAAGTTTTTCAAACCTCACTCCGGAAACTCTTTCAAAATTCACCCCGGAACATCTCAAATCTCATTTCGGAATCTCATAAAAAAATTTATCTTTCGGAACTTCATTAACATTTCATTCCAGAATTTCAAAATTTTTGCTTCGGAATTTTCAAATCACTCCGGACAATTTTATGCTCATATGCTTTATTCCGGAACCAGTATTCAAAACCTTTTCATGTTCCGAGACTATTAAATTTCATACGGGACTCTTCATGTTCAGAAACTATTTTCAAAAACATTACGGAACCAATTTTTTCCGAAATCAAACACTTGTTGAAGTCCAAAGGTTTTTATGATGAAACGTTTTTTTATCCCAACGGTTACTTTTTGATGATACCTATCCTCTCGCCCTCGAAATTCGCTCCATGTTTGCATGTCTCCATAGAGTAAACATCCCATCACTATGTGACGGTTTATATTTTGCACTCCGATCCATTTAAACCTTTCGTCACCACAGGTCAACTCAAACCAAAAACGGCAACACAATTAATGCGACCCATTTCCATATCCGGATTCCAACATTGCCTTTTGACCTGACCCGTTTTTTCTAACCTATATAAACCCCTTTCATACCTCATTTTATACTTTACGCGCACAAAAGAGCCAAAACTATTCTTCTTCTTTCTCTCATCAGTGTTCTTGAAGCTTTCACCATTTGCAACAATGGCGTCTTCATCTCCGTCTAAAATCGCTCAAACCGCTCCCAAAGCCTCCAAAATTGTTGCTAAGAAGAAGTCTTCCAAAGGATCGTCCTCCTCTCAGTCATCTGAACCATTACGCCGGGATACGACACAACTCTTCTCCCTTAATCCCATGGATTCTGACGAACCTCTTCGAGTGATGATTGAGTTCATTGCTCATCATTCCATCTCCACTCCCCTCACCAAAGTTCCAGACCCTCTTCCACATAGCCTTCTTCACACTGCATTCGAGACGATCAAAATCCACAATGTTGTTCTTGAGACCACGCTTACCGGTGATCGCATCGTTCCAATATACAAATCCACATTTCTCAAGGAAATCAGAATTAAAGAAAATCCCTCGGATTTCAAAGTTCAAGAACCCACTGTCGAAGAATTTCAACAGTTTCTCAATCACATTGGTTACGATCAAGAGTACAAGGCTAAAGAATTCAAGAAGTCAGTTGTCTCAGGTCTCTGGGCTGTTTTGATGCACTTCATCATCAGAGGATTATCTGGGAAGCGCGGAGGAATGGACACTCTAAGCAAAGACTGGCTATACGTCGTCTATAGCATCTTCTATGACAAGAGCAACGTCGTCGATCTTCCTAAAGTCCTGTGGCAAGATTTCCGGAAATTCTCCATCAAGAGGAAGCCTAATGAAATTTCGAGCCCTAGATTTTGGGCCCTGACAATTCAAAAGCTCTACCGTGAAAGGTCTGAACCAATTCTAGTGTCTACGATTCCAAAAGAGGTATACGTTTCTTTCAAAATTGTTAAACACTATCGTATTACGGACCAAAGTTCTTTCGGACCAATTAGAAGATTACCGGAACATATGTTGGTCCTCATTCCTTCTGGATCAATTCATCTAAAACATCACTTGGAGACTTCGATTGTGTACCCCTGTCTCCGTTGAGCCCACTTCGTTGATCAATTTATCTACCCCTGTCTCCATTGAGCCCACTCCGGAAGAGGCCAAACCTGTTTCCTCAGGAGGAAAGAAAAAGAAATCTGCCAACCGCAAAACTTCCCCATCTACGCCAAAATCCAAAAAGAGATCCAAAATCGACTCTTCCTCTCAACAGGAAGGAGTCAAGGACATTCTGGCTAACTCTGGCCATCCTTCTACCCCACCTACCTACTCTTCCGAGGTACCCCTCAGAGTTTCAAAATCACCTGCACACACTCACGGGGAGTCTCCTAATAATACACCATCCTTCCCAACAAGGTGATGTTAGTGTTGAACAAAGTTCCTTGCCCCTGGAACAAACCCACGTGTCACATTTGATATCCCACCTTCTTCTACACATGCACGATCCAGGACCCCTTTTTCGGACCCCAAGCATTCCGAGGCTGGAGTTGTCCCTCCTACCTCCGGTGCCTCAACTGGTCTGATACCCGGAATGAATACAGGACGACCAGGTGTTAACGAACCACTTTGGGAAGATTTTGTTGACAGGGCCTAGACAAGGCATCCGGAGCTCACAAGATCCCAAGTTGAAGGAACACTCATCTCCATGAGGAATAGGGCCATTCAGAGCAACCTGCGCTTTGTTGTTTCTTCTGATGAAGTAGCTGATCTAGAGTTTGCTTCCGGAGAAACTCCCAAAACTCAACTTCACGATACCATGCACTCAGATGCCAATGAAGAGCATTCGGACGAAGTTATGTTCGCCGATGAAGGTGCCTTGATCGCTGCTCCCCAGTTGTTCACATCATTCCCTTTTCCTTCAAATCCTTCCTCATCAAGGTTGGATTTGGACTTCGGGCTTTCTTCTTCCTCTTCAGAATCAATTGATGAAGAAATTAATATAGAGGATCATGTCCAAGCCACTCTTGAAGGTGAAATTGAGTCCACCCCCAATAACATCAATGTTGATCCCACTCCTCCTAGCTCTCCTGAACAACAATTCAATCAAGAAGCTGACAAGAACAAGTCCCAGGCTTCCACTTCGGACACCGGATCCTTAGAAGGAAACTACGTTGATCCGTTTACCCTCCTTGAAATTTGAGACTCTAATTCTGATACAATGAAGAAAGTGAATGCAATAGAAGCTTCTGTGGCTGGACTCAACACTCGACTTGATGTTAAGGTTTCCAGACTGGATTCCAAACTTGATGCCATCCTTAAATCCATGTCCGAAACCAACAAGTCCGGACCCACTACTGCGGGAAGAGAAGCTCAGCTAGATCAAATCATCTCTCTAAGGCTCAAGCATACAATCGAAGAAGTTGAACAAAAATATGATACTTATGTCGATCACTACCTTGACACCATCACCAAGATGTTATAGGTCCATGACGATATGCTCAATGCTTCCAAGGAACTCATTAAGCAAACTCATATTTGTCATGAGAAGCAGGTCCAGCAATTGGAGAATGAGATCCGGAAGAAGGATGAGATGAATCTTATCATGCAATAGGTCCTCATCAAGCTTAGTAGAGCATGTTGGAACATCGTGGATGTTCCAAACAACAAGTTCGATGAGATGCTATTCATTCTCTCCCAACTGTTCGATCACCTCAAAGCTCAGTCTCCTACTGCTGAAGCCTATGATGCCCTCACTCTTCAGCTCAACACCAGTTTCCAAAAGGTGTTTGATAAATTTTCAGACCTGAAGGAGTCCGCTTTGCTTGCATCGGTTGTCGGGCCATCCGTTGCAAGAAGGGGAGAAGGACCAAGTACAAGATCTCACCCATGGAAACCTGTCTCGGAGTTTAGACTCCGAGATGAATCTGATGACTCTCTGCAAATCCTTTCAGGTTCTCCTAGTGATGATGATGAAAACAATGATGATGATGATGATGATGATGATGATGATAATGATAATGATGACAATGAAGATGAGGATGTGTTTGTAAAGAATGGAGTATTAGGTTTGCAAGCTCCATGGAAGTTTCCTGCTAAGGTCCTTATGGAAGAAGAACAAAGAATATGGTCAGCAGTATCATGGCCATCCACTGTGGCTGAAGTCCTTCACAAGATCATAGAAATGGCTAAGGCCAAAAGCGAACTAACTGTTGATGCCTTCTGAGCCACTACTTCGATTCTGCCTCCTATTCCGGCTCCAAAAATTTCTCCAATTGATGAAGGTTCTGCACCCCGGAAACCATATGATATTCCGGAAGAGCCCCTGTCCTCCTCTCCTCCAAAGTTTATGATCGATGAAAACATGCAACATATCCTCTCCACTCTCCAGAAGCAAAAAGATAAGGGCAAGAAGCCCATTTCGGACGTTTCTTACACCGCTCCGCCCTTGACTAAAAGAAGTGGCTGGTCCCAAGAAGAGATCAATCTAGCCCTTGAAAATAGCATCCGGATCCAATCCTTTAAGGATGATAATACTCATCCGATGTTGGGTATCTCTCCGCTTTGTAGAGATGGAATCTTGAAGGACGTAGACATAGTGCCCTTCATGTACTATGATCTTCCGAATCAAGATTCGGACAAGATCGACTTGCCTCTCTCTCTTTTCAGCAAGACCTACACTAAATTTTCTCCTCTTCATCCGGAAGATGATCCTCAAATGATCATCTGGACTGAACGCGAAAGACTGAAGACTTTCTATTGCAAGAATGCACTTCCTCTCAAAGAAGTCTGTTCTCGGAAAAGGATCACGAAAATTTCCAGTTTCGGAAGAAAGATCCCGACCAATTTTAAACTCCATTGCATGATGTTTCGGTATCACATCTTCTGGAACAAACCAATTAAAAAACCATTACTGATGCTGACTTCCCTGCCATCAATCCAAATGACATCTTGACTATTGCTGCTCGCTTCCAAAGCATTCAGTCAGATGATCTCAATATGGGAGCTTATCACGCTACCTTAGGCTTCCTCAAGGACTACGTTGCTGAATTCTGCCGATGTGACTATGAACTGGCCCATCTGTTCGGAACAAAAAAATATTCAGCCAAAATCGACTTTAAACTGCCAGAACTTGAAATCTTGGCAGAGGGCCCCATCGATGAACTAGTGCTTGGTTTTGTCTATCATCAAAGAAAAACAAATCAGAAGGACTTATTCTGAGTTCAAGACAAACACATGGTTCCCACCAAGGCACTTCAGAAGTTCATTAATTGAGCATCCAAGTCCGAAGCACCTGAGCACGTGAAGACCAAGTTCATCAGTCAGCAACAACGGTACATTGGAGTCCGAGAATGATTGTATCGGGCGTACGTGTTCATCAAAGAAGATTCAAGAAAAACTGAGTAGATTGCTAAGTTCACTTAGAGGGAGATTGTTGGAACCTGAAAGGTGAACCTCTAGCAATCTCTATCCTTTGTATACTTCGGAGTCAGCCTTGTTTCAAAGTCAGTTCTTGGTCCGGAGTCAACTTGTGGTCCAGAGTCAGTTTGGTGTCCGGAATGAAGATGGTGCATGTCCGAATCTATTTGTCTGTCTGTATTAATTACCTTTGTCATTTTGTTTGATGTAACGTATCATAGGACTTAGTCTCTTTTGTCAACATAGATAATCAGAGTGTCAGGAGTAACTCTATTATCCGGTCCTATGTATGTTTATGGTTAGTATGATGTAACTTATTCTCCTATATAAGGAGCATTCAATGAAAATATCAGATGACAGATTGTTCCACCAAAGATAGATATTTTCAAATTTACTTCACTTACACCTTTCTCTCTAATATATCTTTCAAACATTCCTTGTGTTCATTTATTGTCTTTACTTGATCATATTCATAGTCATATATTTAATACTTGAAGTACTTTGTTGATTCTTATATTCAGTCTTGACTGGTCTTGCCAGACTTGACTGGAACTATTAATCTGAAGAAGACATTGATCTTAAACAGTAACTCAAGGTTTGAGTTTTCAATCCTTGTCCCTGCGCAATCAGATCCTTGTTCTCACAATCGGGATTATCAAGCATGTTGAGATTTTGGGGAGCATTCATCTAGATTTTAAGATTTGAGCGATCACCGAGATTGGCTAGTAATGGAACGCTAGCATTTGTAAGCTCAAGTTGTCTGCAGTTTGAGTCGTAAGGTTTTGAGATGGATTGGAAATCTATCAAATCTTCAGGATTGGAAGAGCACAGTCGAATCCAAGTAGGGGAGAATATTTCATCTAAGGGATTGTACGAGAAAGGATATTCGTGTTTCGTTGCACATCAGTAGTGGCGCATGGCGGGTATGTGGATGGACTCAGGTCGAGGGTGGTGTTAGAGCCTCTCTGCCTCTTCTTGTCTGATTAAGGCTATGGGGTTCGAAGCACGACCTGAACATCTAATTGGGGTATAGTTGGATACGGGATCGACTCAGGATGTTTGTGGTTGATATGGTAGAGGTGTGGTAAGACCATGGGCAGTGACCATGGTGGGATAGACGTGCCGTAAAACTGTGGGGTGGCCGTAGCATTCACTAAGGTGTCAGACAGTATGGAAGTGTGGTAAGATTGCAGGGTGTCCGTAGCATTCACCAGGGTATCAGGCAGTTTTGGGAATTGTTGTAAGTCTGCGATGGGATTGTAGCATTCGCCAGATTGAGGTAGACCATCGTGGAGGTGTTCGTTGGTATGAAAAAAGGATCGGTCTGTGGCTTGGGTAAGACGGACAGTATTTTCAGAGAATATCTCCCTTTTATGAGAAGATGACTATTAGGGTCCGAGGCGAGCTTGAGCCTGTGTAGCTCTCGATGGGGTGAGACCCATGGGCATTACCCTTTCGTTGGTATAGACTGGGTGAGACCCGTAGATAAGGCCCGTATGATTGTGGCAATGCAGGTGAGACCTGGTAGAGACCGGTTGGGTCAAGGAATTGGATTATGGCTTTAGTAGGATGACTAGGTGGCCAGGGAATGGCATAGTGTGGTGCATAGGTTAGGGTAGCCTCATCGGTTGGACGCTCAGGAACCTGGTGGCGGGACCAGGTGTGAGACTGGTAGTCTCAGCAGTGGTTGGGGATTTTATATCCCGGTTTAGTGAATGGTTGCCATGAATCAGAAGATTTCGGGTGAAATGCAAGTACAAGTCCTTGGATCTCCGGTTATGAGTTGTGTACCGAGTTGGGTTTTGTTTGAGACTCGTGTTGGGAATCGTTTGTGTATATGTGCATGATCCTTATTTCAACAAGTTATGGATTGCGGAATCTGTATGCCAAGGGCATTGAAGGCTTCAGGGTCAAAAGTATGTTTTCAGTTATGATGGAACAAGGCTCTTGTGTTTTTGTTTTGAATTGGTTCCACCTGTGTGGAGGTCAGTCAAGTTATGGGGCTTCAGAATTATAGAAGTAATTGTTTGGATCGAAAATTATGGGATCAATGATTGTTGAGCACTAGAAGGTTTTGTTCGAAACGTTTGTTCCAGGAGGGTGGTAAGGAGTGATTTCGAGGACGAAATCTAATTTAAGTGGGGGAGAGTTGTAACACCCTGTTCCGAATCGTTTCCTAAATCGGCGTTGTAGCCTGAATATCGGTTATCATCAGGCTTAGGACCTTTGGGGAAATGGAAATTTAGACCCACTTGGGTATAGGTAATGTAACTTAGATGATTCGGGTGTTCGGTTTGTGTTTTGGAGGCAAGGGGCATATCGGTAAAGTGTCAGTTCGGGCTTTTATGGAAATTGGATTTTAGTTCGGGAAGTTTTAAGGCAAGAATGAGTTGATAGAAGCGTAGATCTTCTCGTTACCTTTTCGTGGATATAAGGATCGTCGAAAACGGACTTATAACGAAGAAGTTATAGCCTTTGGATGTTTGGTGATTATAGGGTTTAACCGGGTTCGCGGGGCGTACATAAGTGTATGGATGGGTACTAGTGAGAAGGCCAGTACACGGGGTGTACATTGGCGTACGCTGGGCGTACTAAGAAAAATGATCGCGGTTCTTTAGGGAGTACGCTGGGCGTACTCCAGTCAGACCCATACCCTAATTTATGGTCTTGGACCCTATTTAAGCTCCTTAACTCACCACCAAACCCTATGATCTTCAGCCTCCATCCCTGAAAACCCTAGAAACGAAACGCTAGCCCCCATTTGAGTGGTTTTTGAGCTTTTGGTGGTATTTCATGCTTTTTGGTGTTCATATAAGAAGTAGGAACTTCTTGGAGAAGTGCGGGATTGCTTGAAGCTTTTAGATCTAGACTTTTTGCATCTTGATCTACATTTTGGAGGTATAAAGTTTCTATCTTGATGACTCTAGGTGTTATATCTAGTTTAAGGAGTATTTTGGGTTCATTTTGGTCCTTAGAGTCATCCTTGTAAGTATGAGCTACTCCAAGAACTTAGAATATTGGATCTTGGCCTTTAGGAGGTCCCTTTTTCATAAAATTGTCATCTAGATGAGTTATCTTTGACCATGCATGAGTTTGGATGTTACCCTTTAAGCCATGCAAAGGATTAAAGTTGCCAACGTTACGTGCTAAGACATCTAATTAGGTTCATATTCAAGTTTGGAGGTCATTGTCTTAATCATTAAGAGCTTAATAGCGGATTTTTGGTCCCTAATGAAGTACGTTGGGCGTACGCAGGAAGTACGCTCAATGTAATGAAGATTTCATGCATCAGCTGCTTGTACTTTATGCTTCGAGGGTGAGTACGCGGGGCGTACCATTCAGGTACGCGGGGTGTACTCTCCAGTTTGTCTTTTTGGGCTTTTTGAAGCTTGGGCCTTGTTGGGCCATTGGACTTCTGACTTTGGGCCACGGATGGACTTAGGGTTTTTGTTGGAAGTAGGTCCATGATGGTTTTGGGTCTCAATCGGGTTATTGGGCCATAGTGGACTTTTGTTGCTTTTGATTGGGGCTTTGAGCTGCCATTTTGGGCTTTTGTGCATTTGGATTGGACTTTGGTTATGGAACAAATAAGAAAAGGGTAAAATGGTCTTTTGCCATTTAGGAAGTTGGGTTATGGAGTGGGCCTCATATTTTGGGTTATCATGTTAATTATTGATTAAGATTGTATTTTTGTTAGTTGGCGCTAGGTTATCCGGTTCAGCGGTCCGAGCAGTTATTTGGTTATCAGCGGATTAAGGTGAGTCTCCTCACTGTGTTTAGCGGGTCGAAGGAACCAATGCCGGTCCATGGGTTATATGTTAGGATTATCTATGTATGCGTGACTCTTGCATGTGTTATGTGATGGTATGTTTACCGGGCACGGCCAGATGCCAGGCGGGGCTTGATGAGTATATTGTATGCTCGTTATCAGTATGTGTTTACAGGGCGAGGCCCGATGACGGGTGGGGCTCAAAGATTCTATGGTATGCTATTGTCTTTGTGATTATCGCATGTGTTCGTATGATTATATGTTTATATGCTTAGATGTATATCGGGCGGGGCCTAGGGATTGACAGATCTGTATACCAGGTGGGCCCGATGTCGGACAGGATCTGATGTCTGGCGAGGCCTGACGAAGGGCAGGGGCCCAGTATGTGATTATTATGTATGGTATGTGGTATTTTGGGGAACTCACTAAGCTTTGTGCTTACGGTTTTTATGGCTATGGTTTCAGGTACTTCCAGTTCGAAAGGGAAGGGACTAACTTGATCGCAGCGCATCCACCCATGTTTCCGCATCATGATAATTTTTGGATTGTACTCTGATAACTCTTTTCTTATAAAAGTACTTTTGAATATGTTAGAACAAAGTTCTAGTAGGATCGATAGATTCTAAGAAGATAAACAATAAATGACGTAATGAAGAACACAGGAATGGTTTAATTGATGTCGAATGATTAAACTTTAACACCTCAGAAGAGCTCGATTAAGAACTTCGACTGTAGAGGTGTTTAGGGTTACAAAGCAATAATAACTATAATCACGACCGTATCTAAGGCATACATGCATGCACTATTTATAGCTTAACCCTACTTAATAATCACGGATGGACAGGCCCAATCTGGATACACAAAACTAAGCCCATGACGCAACATAAAATACCCAACAATCTCCCCCTTTGAGTCAATGTAGCCGAAAGCTCAATTCGGTTCAGCTATAGAAGACTTCTTGACAGTCTTGAACACCTTCGGTATGATGGCCAAAAGAGTATGACGAAAAGTGATATACCACCTAAGCATGTCCGTGAAGTTCTTCTTGTCTGCCTCAGTGTTCTGCTTGCATCGATGGATGATATTAATTATGTGCTCCAAGCAGTCCGTTGAGAACAGATGCTTATCAACAAGAGCGAAAAGAAATCTGTTGGCTTCGCCTCTTGTGAACATCACTGTGAGATGTTTAGAATCAATTTGACCCATCTTCATTTTGTTCACATCTCCAGGTTTTGCATTTGGCTTTACAGTGGGTTTCTTCTTCAAAACTTTAGCTATCTCCTGATCCATTGCAACTACTTCATGGATATAGGAAGCCAACATCCTCTTCAGATGATCTAGGATCAGCTCATATTCTTTCGCATTGGTGAGCAATATGTTAAACAACAAGATCCAATCATGAGGATTCAAATTTGGAAGATCTGCCAGGGATATAACAGAAACCGAGTTGTCTGAACCTCGGGTGATTTTGAAATTGACATTAATAAACTTCCCTGCCGGCGAAGGTTTCAGCACCTTGACAGTTATAATCTTCTGTGCACTCCATGTCAGGTACTGAGGCTGGCCGAACTTGAGATAAAAATCGATAAGTTCACGATCAAGCTGAGGGTGAGGTGAGGGAACTTGAACAGTCGAATCAAAGCAGTGAAAAGTAAATGCCTTTCGTGTTATAGGCATATCAAACTGTGAGTCCCTTGAATTCTCACAATCAAAAGAAGCTACAGGTTCCAGCCAGTACACGCTTGGAAACTCTATTGCTTCTTTGATGAGCGTTTCCCTAATCCAAGGAGGAAACAAGGCCTTTTTGAAATTAAGGCATCTTGCTCTTCCTTGTTTTTTCGCTGCCTCTCTTCTGCTTCCTTTGCAACCCGAAGGGTTTCATCCAATTCCTAATCCCTTTTCTTTCGTTTCAGGGCTTCGGCAATTGTTCTTCTTCATCACTATCATCAGCAAGTCCCTTCTTCTTATCTTGATTTCCAGAACCCGAAGCTTCATTACCCTTCGGTTCTGTCTTGACAGTGACCTTCGGTTGAGTTGTTTGAACACCTTCTCCCCCTTGTTTTGGAGGTACGAATCTCTCCGAAACACCCTTCATTTCATGTAAAAGTGCAAGGGCAGGAAGAAGCTTGGAAGTCAGATGATTACTGATGGTCAGTGTAAGTATCGGATCATGAGCACTAAGAATATTGTTGAGCATATTCTGAACATCACCAGCACAACTCCGGAATACAGCTCGCTCAGTCTTCAAATGAAATCTCCCTTTCAGCTTGAGCCAATTAAACTTTCTGAACTTCAATGGTGGAGGTTTGACGTGCAAGATCCTCCCTTAATGCACTCTCCTTTGCTAAATCAGCATGGACTGTTTCAAGGCGAGAATTCACCGAGCTAAGAAGTGAAGTGTTCTCAGCTTGAATTGAAGAACGAACATTCTCAAACTTGGCTTGCTCCTCTTGAAGTGACTTTGATAAAGAGTCAACTGAAGCGTTCACTTTAGCAGCATTTGAATCAGCATGACCTTTGAGGGATTCAAGAAAAATCTTGGAACTGTGAATAAGTTCTGCAACTTCAGTTGTAGCCTTCTGACAAGAAGAGGTTGATGCTTCAACTGCATGCGTTGATTTGTCAATGGCCCCTGTATACTGCTCAAAAGCGATGTCCAAAAAAGCCTTGAGCACCACATCGTTATACGTCTTAGAAGAGGCAAGCAATTGATCAAGCTTTTCATCAAGACTTTGCAGTTGTTTGCTAGTGACGGGAGCATCTTCCTCTTCATCAGTGGGAAGCTGATATGGACTGTAATAGTTTGAGTCAAACTCAAGATTGGCACCACCGAGAGTATCACCAGAATCGGTTGAGGGTGAGGGTGAAAGAGTTTTGGATGTAATAGGAGGTTCGGTTTCAGTATTAGCCCCCGTATCAGATACGTTGACGTTAACTGGAGGTTCGGTTGTAGTGGTGGTAGTTGCTTGTGAAAAGATAGGAGGTGGTAGAGGAGTGGTAGAAATTGGGACGGTACTAACTGGTGGTGGTGGTGGCACAGAAGTAGTGGTTTGAGATGTAGGAGGTGGTGGAATAGGAGCAACCGAAACTGGAACAGTGGTTTTTGGTGGAGATGGAGGAGGTGTTGGAATCTTATCATGAAGTTGTTCAGTAGGAGTTGGAGAACGAGGAGGTGTATTACCTCTCGGTGAACCATGATGCTGAACTTCTTCTTCCTCATCTGCTGATCACTCCTCATCATGTTCTGAGCTTGGAGGAGAAGGACTCTTTGATTTCCTTGCCATCTTCTTAACTTTCTTTGGAACCGAAGAATCAGACTTATCAGCCTTTCGCTTTTTAGACTTGATAGGCTTAGATGAAGGACCTTCGGTTGTTACTTTCTTGGTATTTGCCCTTTTTCCTCGGTTGGCTGGCTTCTCCACAACATCTAAAGCAACTTGATGTTCAGGAGTCAGTTCTCGTGGTCCTTTGGGAGGAAGCTTTCGGTAGTCAGCCATCAATTTACTTTCGGTTGATACACACCTGTACATCGTTTCAGGTATTGAACCATTGTGAGAGAACTTGGTGGCATCAGAGAAGATGATCTTCTTCGTATGAAAAGTAGCCACAGAGGGGACCAATGCATCTTTCATGACTGGAATCTGCAAAGTGTCAATGGCCCTTCGAGTGACGATGGTCCAGAAACGACCACAAGAAATCTCGGAATGTCTCGTCGATGTGTTGAGACTTTGTACCAGTTGCGACCAAATAATCGACCCATAATCAAGGTTGATGTCATTGTAGAGACCATAGAGAATGGTCAGAAAACCCTTACTGGTACCATCTGACCCAACAACCCTCTCCGCTAAACCCTTGTTGAGAAGAGTAAGTAACCCATTCCATTGTGGCGGCAAACACGATTTCTTAACCTTCGTCATTGTGGTAAGAACATCAGTGTACCCTATCTCATAAAGCATTGTAAACAGTTGGGTTGTGGTGACAAAATCGGGAGAGATAACAGAGGCATCGACGGCAAGCTTTAACAGGGAACAGAATAGCCCTTTCAAAATTGATGCCTTGTGAGAGAAGATTTGAAAATAGATCCTCTCCTTGTTCTTGTCATAGGTTGCTGTAGAATAGACTTGGGATAGTAGGTACATTGGAACAGATTCCACCTGCGTGAGTGCGATAACCAGAGGAGAGTATTTGAGACATTCGACAACTTGGAGCATGTACGAGTCATACAGAAAGGGATTCAGTTGAATGATCATGTTCTGATTGGTTTTGATCACAAGCAATGACGATGAAGCAGTTTGGTCTTGAACAGATGATGAGTCTGCCATTGTTGATGTAAGGAAGAAGATGAACAGTTGCTAATCGCTTTGTGTATTGGAGAGAGTTTGAAGAAGGTAAGAAGGTACAATTGGTGCGAGAAACCCTTTATATACCGTTGCGAGGAGAGAGAAAGTATCTTCGTGATGATGATACGATCACTAAAACGCCGCCTGAAAAAGCGCGATGTGATAGGTTGGTTATCCCAGATAGACGTCATCAAGCGTGGGTTTAGGAACCGTTCAAATTCACGCGCCCAAAATCTTATCCACATATCGTCTTTTCAAATTCACTTTCGCTCCAGATGTTATAAGAACCATATTCGAAACCTAAAAGAACCTTTAAACGAGCCATAAGGAACATCAACCAGAATTTTGGAAAATCACAAAGTATTTCCGTGTAAGAGTGTGCGAAAGATAAATAAATAAAGCAAAACATGTATAGGATGTGAGTGATGTCTTTTATAAGACATAAAGCAGATGATTCCGGGCAAGAATCTCTTCCTTCAAAGTCAAGAGAGACTTGAAGTGCTTGCGTGGTTTCCCGAGAAAATACGATCGAGTGTTTGTAAAGAAACACCGAAAGGTTTCTTTTAAATAATAGGCTAAAGGGTGGCTTATCTTCAACCGAACATCGATTCTTAACATAAGACCGAACGTTGGATGAAGTACTTGTGAGACCAATGTGGTCTGTTGAACAAGTAGGTTGGATATAATTTGTTGTGACTAAAGATGTTATAAAATTCTCAAAAACAAAAACAATCTGGATCTTTTTGGGAAGAAATGTCTTGGTGTTAGACAATTTCATAAAATACCACTCCAAAATAAAATGAGATTTCATTAGGTAACAAGTGAGATCTTGAATAATAATATTCACCGTCAATTCATTGTTGGTATTCGATTTTGGGTCTCACTTAGCACATGGTGTACGTATCTAAGTTCATAAACACAGATTTTATGCAACCATAAACCTCAGTGGTAATATCTGAGAGTCTCAAGGGTTACCGTGTTGAAACGAAAGTTGATGGAGAATGTAAAGGTGGTAGTTAAGGAACCGAAAGTACCTCTGTTGTATAAACGTGACAAAGCAGAAAACTCTTAACTCATTTGAGAAGAATAAGGTAGCTCATGACTTGAGTGGATTTAGCATCCTGATTGGGAAGAAACGATAGGTAGAGATCGAATCATTAAGGCCTTGCTCCTAGTCTTAGAGGCTTCAGTCTACATGCAGCAACATGCTTCTAGGGACACTTAACTAGTTCATATTAACATAATCATACCTGCCCTAGCTCCAATATGTAGCAATGATGTACTTGGTACCTAGCAAAGTGAAGTAGCAAACAAACAAACCACACAAACAAAACAAACAAAGAAAAATAAAAATAAAAAACAAAATATTTTTGGATTTTTAAAGTTTCTAAAAAATAATAAAAACAGAAAAATCTTTTTGGAATTTTGAAGTTTCTGAAAAATAATAAAAACAGAAAAATTAATAAAATTAATACTAAACACTCTTAAAAAAATAAAAGAGAAAATAGAGCTAGAAAAAGATTTTAAAAAAAGTTTACAAACTATACAGCCGAAACCAAACCTTAAAAGAATGAAGCGAAATAAGCCGAGCGTTCGGTTCATTTCGGTTCCCTAAAATTCCGGAGCCGAAATAGACCGAGCGTTCGGTTCATTTCGGTTCCCGAAAATTATGGAGCCGAAATAGACAGAGCGTTCGGTTCATTTCGGTTCCCAAAAAAAATCCGGAACCGAAATAGACCGAGCGTTTGCTCTATTTCGCTTGTCTAATCTTTAGAGAGAGGTATGAGGGTTCAGTACTGACTCTGCTTCCATCATTCCCAAACCTTGTAAAATTTTATTGAAGCTTGCTTCAGGTAAGGCTTTAGTGAAAATGTCAGCCAGTTGATCAGAGGACCGAACGAAATGTACTTCCACGTTCCCATCTACCACATGGTCCTTGATGAAATGGTATCTCAGTGCAATATGCTTTGTCTTTGAGTGTTGCACTGTATTGTGACATATTCTTATCGCGCTTTCTGAGTCACAACAGAGAGGTATTTTCTTCATACTTAGTTCGTAGTCTCTTAGTTGGCTTTGTATCCATATCACTTGTGAGGTACAGGATGCTGCAGCTATGTACTCAACTTCGGCTGTTGAAAGAGACACACAGGTTTGCTTCTTGGACTACCAGCTAACAAGTTTACCGTCAAGGAATTGGCATCCACCGGTTGTGCTCTTTCGGCCCGGACCACATCCTCCAAGATCGGCGTCAGAAAAGGCTTGAACAAAGAATCTGGATCTAGCAGGTACCAAAGACCGAGAGAAGAGGTTCGCTTCAGATAACGGAAAATATTTTTCATTGCCACCATGTGAGGTTCTCTTGGATTTGCTTGAAACCTGGCACAATAAAAAACAGAAAACATAATGTCTGGTCTACTAGCTGTTAGATACATAAGAGACCCTATCATTTGACTATAGAGTGTTACGTCAACGGCAGGTTTTTCCAGAGACGGTGTTAACTTTGTGCCAAACGCCATAGGAACCTTCACTTTCGAATCTCCCGTCATACCGAACTTTGCCAGCAAGTTCTTCGTGTAGGCCTCCTGGTTGATAAAAATGCCTTCTGGACCCTGTCTTATATTCAAACCAAGGAAAAAATTAATCGGACCCATTGCGCTCATTTCAAATTTAGTCTCCATCAACTTCCTGAATTCAGCCGTTAAGCTAGGATTCATGGAGCCGAAGATGATGTCATCAACATAAATCTGAACTATCATTAGATGTTCGCCTTCTTTCTTTCGGAAGAAGGTTGGGTCAACCGAACCTTGCTTGAATTTCGACATTTTAAGAAAGCGAGTTAAAGTTTCATACCAGGCCCTCGGTGCTTGCTTCAGACCATATACAGCTTTATCTAACACATAGCAGTGATCAGGATATCTCTTGTTCACGAACCCAGGTGGTTGCTCCACATACACCGTTTCTTCTAGTTCTCCATTCAAGAAAGCACACTTCACATCCATTTGGAAAACTTCGAAGTTTTTATGAGCAGCATATGCCAGAAAGATTCTAACTGATTCCAACCTTGCTACAGGAGCGAAGGTCTCCTCATAGTCTATCCCTTCTTCTTGGCAATATCCCTTCACCACCAACCGAGCCTTATTGTGTATGAAGTTGCCCTCTTTATCCAACTAATTCCTGAAGACCCATTTTAAGGCGACCACTGAAGTATCCTTTGGAGTGGGAATCAGCCTCCAAACTCGATTACGTTCAAACTCATGGAGTTCATCTTGCATAGCTTGTACCCAATCAGCGTGATCAAGCGCAGCATTAACCGTCTTCGGTTCGACTTTGGAGACAAACGAATTAAACATATAGAATTCAACATTAGAGAATAATGCAGTTTGTTTCGCTTTTAATTGAGAACGTGTGAGAACTCGCTCAGATGATTCACCAATTATTTGAGCTTTGGGATGATCCTTAGTCCATTTCGTTAGAGGAGGGTAATTAGGGTCATAGGCTGGATCCAACTCTGCATTTACCTCTTCTTCAAGTTCTGATTGATCACCTTCGTCATTTGTATTCTCATTCTCCCCCACAAATGGCGAAGCGTAACCCTTGTCAGGTTCAGAGTTTTCCTCCTCTGTTGGAGTTGGATTCTCCCCCTCGATTGGACTATCATTGGTTGGGGATGGAGTTGGATTCTCCCCCTCGACTGGACTTTTATGGGTTGGGGATGGAGTTGGATTCTCCCCCTCGAAAGACAGATCGGTTGTTTTTGGTGCAGATCCCTTGAACATTGAGCCGTTGTTTGGAGGGTCAGTAGAGGGTTGACCACCAGTCGGTTTAGGCGGTTCATTTTCCATTTCTTTTGTAGCTTCATCAATGATCTTTTTCAGATTGTCAATTTTGTTGTATGCTGCTTTCGCCTCTGAGTGTACAGCCTTCTCTGGTTCATCAAATAGCCTTATGTATTCTTCAAACAAGTTGGAAATGGGAACCGAGACTTGTCCTGATTCAGGAAATATTTCCCCCAAGCCACTTTCGCTTCTTTGAACTTTATTCATGTAGTTGTCATCAAAGGTTACATAGTATGTTTCTTCAATTCGTTTGGAGCGTTTGTTCAAAACTCTGTATGCCTTTGAAGTGAGTGAATAACCAAGAAAAATTCCCTCGTCCGCTTTGACGTCGAATTTGTTTCGGTTCTCTTTGGAGTTGAAAATGAAGCACCTTCAACCGAACACGTGGAAAAACTTAACATTGGGCTTTCAGTTGTTCAGAATCTCATACGGAGTGATGGAGAATCATTTGGTAAGTAAGGATCAGTTCTGAGTATAGCACGCGGTTGCAACTACATCAGCCCAGAAGTATAGCGGAAGAGAAGCGAAGCTTAGCATGGTTCGGGCTGCCTCACATAAAGAGCGGTTTCATCTTTCAACAATTCCATTCTGTTGTGCTGTATAGGGGGCCGAGAAGTTGTGAGTTGTCCCCTTTTCAGCCAGAAAATCCTCAAAATCTTTATTCTTGAATTCAAGCCCATTGTCGCTTCTAATATTCCTCACCAGCTTTCGCAGCTGCACTTCCACTTGCTTGATAAACGTCTTCAACTTGGGAGTCGCGTCTGATTTCTGTTTAAGAAAGAAAACCCAAGTGAAGCGTGAAAAATCATCTACTATGACAAGAATGAACTTACTACCACCGAAGCTTTCGATAGCCGAAGGTCCACATAAGTCAATATGCAGAAGTTCAAGAGCTTCAACAATCTTTGTATTGATACGTTTAGGATGGCTCTTTCTGCTTTGTTTCCCCATCTCACACGCTGCACATAGGTGTTCCTTATCAAACTTGAGAAGAGGAAGGCCTCAAACATGATCACCAAGCACCAACTTATTAATGTCTTTGAAGTTCAGGTGCGATAGGCGTCGATGCCATAACCAGCTTTCATCAGTGTTCGCCTTCGACAGCAGGCATATTGCTGGTTTTCCTCAAATTGGGTTGAGATTTAAAGGATACATCTCTCCCTTGCGTTCAGACTTCAACAGAACTCTTTTGGATTGCTTCTCAATTATTTCTGATCCCTCATCATCGAATGAAACCTTCAAACCAATTCCCACAACCAATTGTGATACACTGATGAGGTTATGCTACAACCCTTCCACATAAGCTACTTTTCGAATCGAGAAGTCTCCGTTGGTTATCATTCCATATCCTTTGATTGTTCCAAAAGAGTTATTTCCATACTTCACACATCCACCATCCTTAAGGGACCGAAACTCCCTCAGTTCTTCCCTCCTTCCTGTCATGTGACGCGAGCAGCCACTGTCTATGTACCATTTGTCATCGAACTGCTCGTCACTTATAACCTGCAAATTCAAGCACATTTAGGAACCCAAAGTCTCTTGGGCCCTGGTGAGTCTTTTACAGAAAAAGGAATAGCAGCAGAAATGTCAACCAAATAAGTTCTTTTGATTAGAGTGGTTTTGTCTTTTCTTTTGATGGTATACACCTTGATTTTGTTTTTATCTTGTTTAAATTGTGGTTTATTAGATGGTGTGTTTTTAGATGGTTTTGGAGTATGTGAATCCTAGGGTTAGCTAACTTTTTCTTATTATTGATATCAGAATCTGAATCAAGCTTTCCCTTTCCTTTGATGTCCATCACTGAATTCGGTTTTCTTTGGGAGTAGGAAGGACTGAAACTTGACTTTCGGTTGTTAGCCTTGACGTTGTAACCGAAACTTGACGTTCGGTTCTGATCTCTGGTGTGGGAACCGAGACTAGAGGTTCGGTTCTGAGCTTTGGCGTTGGAACCGAAACTAGATGTTCGGTTCTGAGCTTTGGAATAATAGGAGTTTGGACTAAAACTTTCCTTTCTGTTTGGCTCGTCATTTTTCTTGGAAGGAACGTAGTTAGGGTTTTGAGACTGCCAATACCGTTTTCGCTCATTCAGATTCTTCATGTATCTCTGATTTCTTTGGCGTTTCTATTCAGCTAACTGCTTTTGAGATTTATGAATATTGAAGCTTGATTTAGCTTCTCCTTTTGAGTTTCGGTTGTCTTGGAAGGAACATTTCGTGTTTTCTTTGGTTCTTCAGGTATCTCTTTTGTTCCACTTGTGCTTGGTTTGTCAAAACTCGAGGGTTTGTTGATGGGTTCAGCAACATATCTACCTCTTACCCTCCATGAGGTTCGCTCCGATAAGCCGATGGTTTCGTCTGCATTATCAATAGGGGCTGACCAGAAATAATCGTCGCGCCCTTCAGCATTGTCTGTGTCGACCAAGATTTTCAATTCTGTTGTTTGTTTTTCAGTGACCCCTGTAACAGCATATACCTGATTTGGCACAGTTTGAACTTTTTGATAAACCAGTGCTTTCTTTTTGAGTTTCTGAGGCTTGTCCTTTGACAGGCGAGCGTATTCAACCGAGTTTTCAGATATGAGGGGTTTCTCATTCTCGGTTTCGCTCTTCATAAATTCTGAGCAATCAACCACATCTTCTACCAGAATTTCGCTCATCTCACTTTCCTCATCAAATTCATACGTGTTTTCTATATTCATTTTATGTTCTGAAATTAATTTGGCGTTAGACGAGTCAAATGATTGAATGGTCTCGGACTTAATTTTCAACCTATCATTTTCATCTAAAAGATTTTTGAGCATACACTTATGTTCCTTAGAGTCAATGAAGGTCTCTATCTTGTCTAGTCCGATTTTATAAGTGATAGATGTCTCTTCTGAGGACATTATGGATTCACATTCAGCGATGACCTCATCCTCCTTAAATTCAAGGAAGGGTAAGATCATCTTATGAATCTTCTTCCCTATTTCACAATTTAAGTGCAACTGAGCAATATTTGTATATAAGCGTTTAGCAATCAAGCAAAAAACATTCCGTTGTTTTAAAAACTTTAAATTGTCTCGTTGCAAATAAATAATCTCATCCCTATCCCTATTTAACTCCTTCTCCTTCAGCTCAATCCACATCCTTCTCTCCTCACTCTTCGAAGACACCCTGTTGAGTTGGTCAGTTAGGTTAGAGTTCGTCAAGCGAGTTTGCATGAGACTACCACTTAAGTTAGAAAATTTAAATTTTAATTCATTTAATTCTTCTTCATAATTTGTTACTGGAAATTTAAGTGATTCGAGGATGGATTGTACCTTTTTGATCAGCCGATCACAGTCGTTAATCTTCTCATTCACAGGCTTGGCTGCAAAGCATTTATCCTCAGTCAGGTTCGGCTCCTTAAACTCACCTTCGGTTGGTCTTCTAGCTGTAACCATCAAACATTTTCCATCCGAACCAGTATCTCTCGCCACATAAGCTCTTCCATGTGTGGGTTTTCTCACTTCTTCATCCTCAGAATCGGTTGACCAGACTTCAACGCCACCGAACTCATCTTCATCCATATTTTCCTGAACAATCAAGGCATTCATTGAACTGTTAGTTGCCTTCTTTTTCTTGATTTCTTCCAACTTTCGCATGTAATATGCCTCATCATCTTCACCATCCCTTTTCTCAGCCATCTTCCTCAACATGCAATCTTTGGCAAAGTGGTTCTTGCCATGACAGTAATTGCAGTCGAACCCAGAGTCTCCTGTAAGCTTGCTTTCCTTCTTGTTGTCATCCTTTTGAGAGGTATTCTTCGTTTCTTCTTTCACCTTCTCAGAACTGTAACTTCCTTGCCAGTTTCTGTTCTTATTGACAGGGAACTTCTTTCGTGCAAACTTCTTTGGGTTGGTGATCATCATTGCATATTCTTCGCCTGTAAGGTCACACTCAGACATATCTGACTCCTCCTCTTCTTCTGCAGCACTTTTGCCTTTTGAGACAAGGGCCAACGATCCCACACCCGAAACTATCTTCGCCTCCTTGGTTACCATACTCTCATGGGATTTAAGTATACCCACCAGTTTCGCTAGCGAGTATGATTTAAATTGTTTGTGAGCTTTCACTGTTGAAACCACTGCTATCCATTCTGGTCTTAAACCATTCATGTAGGTTACCTTTTGCTCGATCAATTTTCTTTCAATACCATGCTTGATCATCTTGCTAAGAAGATGATTGAAGCGATCGAAGGTTTGTATCAGTTTCTCATCAGATTTCTGTTCGAAAACTCCAAATTCTGAGAGCAACAAGGTTTGAATTGAGTGTTCTAGATCCTCATCGGTTGAGTAGAGTTCTTTCAACCTATCCCAGATTTCTTTAGCCGTCGTGCATGAACCAACTAACCGAAAAGTTTCAGATTGCAGTGCGAATCTAATCATTCTCATGGCTTTCACATTACATAGCACCTTGTCCTTTTCATCCTGTGGCATCTTATCTACGTCCGCCACGAGCTGATTATATTCTTTTTGAGTCTTCACTGTCCTGTTCGTTCCAGAGTGAACAAACGGCCCAAGCGTGATAGCTTCCCAGATGAGATAACCATTATCTTCAGATCCAACTACGTAATCTTCAAAGTGATGAGCCCACACTTCATAGTCTTGAGTGTAAAGAATGCGAACCCTTGTAGTGGATCCAATGCTGTTGGAGATGTTGATGGGATTAGTTTGAGAATCTTCGTGAGACATGGTGAGCCTTTCCTTAGAACTGCTAGAATCATACCTGTAAACTTGAGATTAGGGTTTTATCAAACACAAGAGTTACCGTCGACAGGAAGAAGACGGCTTCTTTATATTCGATAAAAGCGGAAACCCTAAAGAATTCTTAACACAGAAGGAATGTGTATTGATCACACAGTCTCCTGCTCTGATACCAATTGTTAGAACAAAGTTCTAGTAGGATCGATAGATTCTAAGCAGATAAACAATAAATGACGTAATGAAGAACACAGGAATGGTTTAACTGATGTCGAATGATTAAACTTTAACACCTCAGAAGAGCTCGATTAAGAACTTTGACTGTAGAGGTGTTTAGGGTTACAAAGCAATAATAATTATAATCACGACCGTATCTAAGGCATACATGCATGAACTATTTATAGCTTAACCCTACTTAATAATCACGGATGGACAGGCCCAATCTGGATACACAAAACTAAGCCCATGACGCAACATAAAATACCCAACAAAATATTTGGATGAGCAGATATCGAATGTTGACTTAAAGATAAGTAATGTTTTGGTTGAATTAAAAATGAAATTTTACCTCATAATTTTGGGTCGTTTCAGATACCCTAGATTAAACGTAATAGAATTCAGATTAATATTTGGGATTGATCCAGTAACTTGGAAAATTTGAGAGGTTGCCACTAACACTGTGGCCGATCATCCCAATTGAGTCATTATATAATATGAATGAATAGACTGAGTCTAGGAAATCTATCTTTGTTGGTAGATAACTTAGAGTCATAGGACTAATGATATTAACATTGATTTAATCAATTTAGGAATCGGTGGATAACTTGAAAATATCATTTAAAGGATATTAATTAATTGAAGTAGGATGGATTGAATACAAATATGATTAGATTCAGATTATATTATCTATGCAGTTAGTCGTAGTTGATAGTTGCAGTTTGCTATGTTTATTATTTGTTTTTTTGTTTCGTGGTTTATTTGAGTGACAATTATTCCCCTTTGTTATGTTTTCTTATGAGATTGATTATTAAAAGGATACTGATATGCTAGTAGACTTCTGTTTCTCATGTGTTCGACACCCTCACTTACTTAAGCTATACTACTATTGATCAGGTACACTACCTAGTGTAAATAGTTAGTTAGGTTTGTTAGGAATTGTAAAAGTAAAATTAGATTTGTATTTTCAAGTCTATATATATATTTTATGTCATTAAAGTTTTTTGGCGACGTTGCCTAATGGAATCATTTTCTAGAATATTTTATAGACTATCAGTTACACATCAATCCAACACTTAGCCTTCCAATAAGAAAGATTTATTTAAAATATCTCGTTAATAGGTCTTGACTTTTTACCTTTCATATTTACATCGTCATGAATCGCTATATAATAAAAGATTAGAGATTTCAATTCATAATGAAAAACCCAAACCACATGCAATACGTCCATCAAGGAAATGCCAGCTCTAAAAGCTTTACGTTACAAAAAGTTAACATAAGCATGGATGGCAAGTGTAAATATCTCAAAATATTTACGAGGTTCTCAAATTTACAACCAGACCGTTCACCAAGAAACATTACATCATCGATATAAAAAGATGTGAGATGATTGACCCATTATTAGGGGTTTTAATTCCATAAAATAGGACAATTTTACATGTAACATCCGCTTTCCATGTACGCTTCTTTCGAGTCTAAATAATTTAATCTAATTTGGTAAATTTTTGGCTTGGACACAGTGTGGTGGTGGAGGGACCACGATATGGCATTTTTAGATTATTGGACGTGTATTAGTGAGGCGACACGACGTGGCGAGCTGGAATCCACAATGTGGTGACTGATGGGGTTCAAAGCCCTAGATTCTGGGATTAGTGCCCTATTTAAAGGCACTAACTCCTATGGTTGCCTCATTTGTTAGCCACCAACCTCTAAGATCATTTTCCACCCCAAACCCTATCCTTCCTGTGTGTTTTGAGTGTGTGAGTCTGTTTTGTGAAGGTTAAAGGAAGAAGGAGCATCTCTTGTGGCTTGTGTGCTTGGTTCTAGCTTAGATCTATCATCTTCATAACACTTCTCTAGGTTTATTATTAAATCGTTTTATGAGCGTTTTGGTCCAAATCTTCTTTTTCTTGGAATTTTGAGTGAACTCCAAGACCCTTGGGTGCATTCTATGGTTTTTGGGCCATGGTGGTGGTTAGAAAGATGGCTTGCATGAATTAGTTTGGTTTCCATGACTTTGGTGCATCCATTAAGAACCTAGGTTTAGAGATCTTGACTTTTTGGTTCGAGGCGGTTCCGGTTCCGAAAGCGGGTACCCAGTTCTGCTTCTCATCCCTAAATGTTTTGATGACTTATGTTTTATGGAAAATGGTTTATTCCCTTTATAAAATTGGAAAAGCATTACTATCATTTTTGGGACGTTACAGTTTGTTGTCAGAGCCTTGGTTTGAGGGATCTTGACAAATATTCATGCGATTCCAGACTCAAACTATGGCTCTACAAAAGATTTTTCACAATGATTTTCCAAAATTAAATTTAAAATGGAGAATGTAGTGTGTACAGTTAGCCGAAGCTCAAGGGAAAGTTATTCCCCAAGATACCCAACCATGTTATATGTATATTGTTGATATGTTAAGTGATAGAATTACATTCTAGTTCGTAGGCTAGAGATCTTCAGGAATTTCATTATAGAATTTCCTGATTTGTGATGCCTGACAGCACATGGGATTGCTTGTTTATGCTATATGAAACCAAAATTATTGTTGTTAGTTGTTAAGTGTACGCATCATGATTGTACATAATTAGGAGGATTTTATAGCCTTAGAATGCTTGATTTAGCCTTACTTCTTGCTCCTTGTTTGTTGTGGGCTTACGGTAGAATCAATTATCCGACTGTCTATCAAATCCGACATTATGTATGATCAGCATATGTGAGGAGACCACAATGTTAGTGAAGGTTTCATGAGATAAGAGTGTGGCTGATAGAGTCCTATAAGTAGTGAGGAGTTAGTGGTCACTCCTAGGAGTACGAATGCGTAGGGTGTATGCGTACCCAAATCGTATTAGGCCTATATTCCCATGAGTTTTGTGGCAACTCTTGAGACAAATACAGTAGGTGTGGAAGGTAGTATGGGCCCGTACTATTGGGAAGCACAAGAACCATACACATTTCATGGGAATCAAGAATTCTTGGGAATGAGTAATTGAGTAGTAGTGTGTTATGCTATGATGTGATTTTTGACATGTTTTTGGCTTATTTTCAGTATGGTGGTGACAAGGAGTTCCGGTTCAGGCGTTGATGGTCCGGAGAGACCAAGATTGTGTGATGACGAGATTCGATATTTGGTCATGATTTAGGTAACTTTGGCAGTCAAGGAGACGATTCCATAGGTGTTCTGGTCTATCAAGACCATTCTGATTGAGATGTTTGATGAGCCTTATGTTTTCGTCACTAAAGTTTCCGTTGTTGCATCAATTGCAGCCGTCACAGTTGCAGGACTATAGGGAGGAGGATCGATTTAGTATCGATAATTTAGTAACATGAAACCCCAAAAGTTTGATGGGGTCAAGGACTCGATTGTTTCCATGACATGGATATCTGATATTGAGGGGTGTTTCTACATATGCTCGTGCTCAGAGAACCTGAAGGTGAAGTTTTAATTGAGCCCCTTTCGCTTGGGGGCGAAGGACTGTGTAAGTTTGTAACTCATACATTTTCCATTACGGAGTGGGCCACAGTAACTTGAGAGCAATTCACGGAGATGTTCCACATTGATTATGTTCCACTGGTTCAGAGGAAGAGATTGTCTCAAGATTATATGTCACTTAAGAAAACGACAAAATTGATGACTGTTTACAGAGGGATCCATTTTTTCCCTAAGTATGCTGCTTCAGAGCAAGTGCAGGCATCATGATACTTGAGTATGCAGAAGACCGAGATTTCAGATTTTGGTGTCAACTTAGCATTATCGTACCCTAGAAGAGCTTCATTTGTTTTCTCGGAGGAGGTATATTAAGATTCAGACCCAAGCGAGAGAGAAGAGAGAGACCCCAAATTCACACTAAGCCTGCACCTAAGAAGTTCAAGCCCGCTGATTCTTGATCTGGAGGCTAGAAGTCCTGAACTTGTGGCATTTGTAGGAAGGTGAATGAGGGTTTCTGTCGTTCAGGGACCGGGGGCAACAAATGTTGTAACATTCAGATCTTCAAGGTATAAAATTAAAGTAATTTATGAGTTTTGTGTTGGCCAAGACGTGGCATGGCCTTATAAATCGCACATCTCAATTGGGAGCCACGACGTGGAAATATATTGGCCATGACGTGGCGACTGTTTTTGAGCAAACCCTAAATTTTGGGCATAAGGCCTTATTTAAAGGAAGTAATGACTAAGGTTTCCTCCACCCTCAGCCTCCATCACCTCCAAGAGCCTTCAAGAAACCCTAATTATTTTAGGTTCAAGAATCAAACAAGCATCAAAAAAGCAACATCTTTCCATATTTGAGATCTCCTTCTAGACCCTTTATAAGGTTTCACAATCTAATATTTTAGGTTCCTTTTTAGTAGATCTATGGTTTTTTACATGTTTGGGTCCTTTGATGAGTTTTGATTGGTCCAACGAGATAAAGTTTGCAACTTTATCGCTTACCTAGGTCCCTTGAGCCTTATATCTTTCAGATCTCGGATTTGGTTGAGATTTATGGATCTTGCTTATGATTTTAGGCCATTTCTCTAAATTATGACCTAGTTGAGTGAAGGGCATCCATGGGCCATGGATGTCTACAGAGTTGACATTTTTATGAGCTAATAGGGCCCCTAGAAGCCTCTTGGAAAGTTTAAGCTAAGGGATTAACGGATTAGGAACTTATGCAAATAAGTTGTCTTCAACCACTAACCCATGATGTGGCCACTAGGGTGCCACAACGTGCTGGATCAGAGCTTCACGACTGTTTTTTCTGGAGTGAGCCACGACGTGCTGGCATGGCTACCACAATGTGGAGATCAGATTATTCGTAAATGAGTTGTTTGTAACAATTTTTTTTTAGATCAGGGCTGGATTCATTAGCCATGGCGTGGCCATGGACTGGCCACGACGTGGAATCCAGCTGATGATGATTTTGATTGTTGACTTTGATCTTGATCGTTGACTTTTTGACCTAGTTATATCGTTAGTTCTAGAGTGCAGACTAAGATGTCACCTTGTATAATTCAATAGGTAGGTTGTAGCAACTGTTTCGTGGCATTAAGTTGTGGTTTGTCTGATTTCGTGAGAGAGGTGAGTCTTGTCACTATACTATGTAGGATGCTAGGTGTCTTTGTGAATCTTACATTATATGTTGGGCGGGGCCCCTTATGTTAGGAGGGGCCCCGTTATGTTGGGCGGGGCCCACCCATTGTATGTGGGCCGATGTTATGTATGGTATGTAATATTTTGGGGAACTCATAAAGCTTTGTACTTTTGGTTTATTGTTCAAATGTTTTAGGTACTTTTGGTTCCAAAGGGAAGGGCACCGCTTGATCGCACCGTATCCCCTAAAGTTTATTTCTGCATTATCTATTTTTGATTTACTCTAATATTTGAGTAAACATTAAACATTGGTTGGCTTTTGAACAAATGATTGTATGGTTTTGGTTGTATGAAAAATGAAAATATTTACTAGTATTTTTGGAACATTACAAGTTGATATCATAGCCTTAGTTTGAGGGATTCAGACACATCCTCGGGTATGTATGAACTCAAACTGAGGAATTGATAAATCTCTTTGTAAGAAAAATAAATTTTCTAAAAATATTTTTATAATGAAATGGGTTTTATGCATGCAATCATCCGAGCTCAAGTAAGTGATTCCCAAAATACTAATACATTAGTATTATGCATTTATGTGAATTTCATGCTAGAATAGGGCTAAGGATACCTTCATGTATTGCATGATAGAATTTCCTAATTTGTGTGATTCCTTGTAGCCTAGGAGGAATTAGATGTGATGTATTACTTGGAGTCTATATTGACAAAGTTAATTGCTAGGTGTATATTTAAAAATTGTATACAATTAGGATAACATAGCCTTAGAATGATTGATTCAACCTTTTTTCCTGTTCCCGGTCTGGTTGTGGGCTAAGGGTAGAATAATTTATTCGACAATCTATTTGATCCCGTGTTGTGCATAATTTGCATGCATAAGGCAACCATCGGTGTTGGTAGAGGTTCATAGTATTGTAGAAGCAAGTGAGATGAGGATTCTAGGAGAGCCTAGGGAGTGTTGTAGCAAGATATGTATATTTTTTAGCATATGGATCATGAGATTTTCTGTAATTTAGTAAATTAGAGGATTCATGGTGATTCTTAAGCAAACAAATAGTTGTGAAAGGTAGTATTGGGCCCGTGCTACTGAAATCACATGATTTGTACTAGAAGCAAAGAAAATTACGGAGATCCTATGGAAATTGTAGCATGAGAAATCCCTCAGATATGTTTTATTGTGTATATGTTTGCCTTTCAGTATGGAAATGAGAACTCATTGAGTAGGTTCTTGTCTAGGTTCAGATTCAGGCTCTGGTGAGGAGTCGATTGATGATAGCATACACAAGTTCATTACGTCAGAGATCACCTGCAGTATTTTGGATGCGACTCTTTTGATGTTTGGTACCATCAAGGAGGAGATCATGGAGTTTCTGAAAGATCGCTTATTTGCCTTTAGTGTAGAGATTACAGCTGGTCAATTTAGATCACATAATCTCTCCTTTTGGGAGTTCAAGGCTTTTGGATCGCTAGAGTTATTCGGGATGAAGAACTATATTTCTAGCAAACGGTCGATTTTAGATATGAATATTGTCAGTAGACGAGTTCATTTCCTGAGGGATCTAATGTGGGGTTGCATCCTACTTTGTGAAAGATCGAGCTCGTGAATGGTGGGAGGAGGTTGGTCATGCCTTGGGAGCTGAGGGTGTACGGGCCATGACCTGGACCAATTTTGTGACGAGATTCAAGGTGGAGTTTACACCTGCTATTGAGGTGCAGTAGTTGGCGAGGGAGTTTTAGGACCTTCACAAGATGACAGAGACTGTAGCGGAGATCACCGCCAAGTTCAAGGAGAGGGCTTTACTAGTTCAACAGTAGATTGTTGATGAGGATTAGAACAAGAAGATGTATCATGACATGCTCAAGGAGGAAATTCGAGAGTTTTTTAGAATGTCGAGCTTCAGGACCTTGGATGATATGATTTCTAGAGACTGGGAGTGGGAGATTGAGTTGGAGCTTCGGTCGAAGTGCAAGCCAGAGCAGGTTCAGACAGCAGTGGATCCAGTGAAGAGGACTAAAAATTTTGATTTGCGGTCAAGAGGCGAGTAGGGACGGAGCCATTGTGCCAAGTGTGGGAGGTCTCACGAGGGGGAGTTATCATAAGAAGGGATGAAGTTGCTTTAATTGCATCCAGACTGGTCATTACAGCAGGGATTGCACACGAGGATCATTCATATGCTTCCATTGCAATCAGACGGACCATAAGAAGGTTGATTGCTCGAGATTATTATTTAGAGCGACAAGGGCGCCTGCTCCAGCTATGATAAGGATTAATTATTCTCGGGTGGGCAAAGTAGAGGCTCCTGTATTGAGGAGCATAACTTTTCAGTTGACGGCTGAGGAGGCTCGTGTAGTTCGTCATTGGTATGTATCCTTATCATGTTTTTCCTGCTTTCATTGTTTATGTTTATGTTTATCTGATCATGTATAGGGACGTCTTTAGTCACTTGTATTACTGCTCATGTTCTTTCGATTCGGGTGCTACTCGATCTTTTGCGTGTCTTGCGCTTAGCAAGAAGTTCAATGATGCTCCAAGAGCTTTGGATTAACCATTGGATGTATAGATTGCAGCTGAATGTATTTTGAGTTCTCCGAGTGTTAATCGTGGTTGCGTCCTCGATTTGTTCCATGATAAGTATTCGATGGATCTAGTCGTTATTCCTCTTTGAGGGAGGAAGATTATTATGGGAAGGGATTAGTTGAGCCAAAATGGAGCTATGATTGATTGTGAGCATCAACTAGTGAGAGATCGAACTCTAAGTGGGGGAGAACTGATTATTTACGGTTATGGCACTCAGCGAGTACCGGCTTTTTGCTCAGCTACGAGGGTTAGAAAATTTCGTCAGTAGGGATGCTCTGGGTTTGTGGCTTATGTTATGGATTCATGGGTCATGTCGAGAAAGATAATGGGCGATGTCCCTATCGTTCGGTATTTTTCCACATGTGTTTCCCGAGGACTTACCGGGAGTGCCTCCAGAGGTAGGTGGAGTTCAAGATTGATTTGGTTCCAGGTACTGTTCCAATAGACAAGGCACCGTATCGCATAGCGCCACTAGAGATGTAGGAGTTGTCTACGCCTCTGCAGGAGCTGTTAAACAAGGGAGTCATCAGGACAAGTACTTCACCGTGGGGAACACCGATCCTATTTAGGAAAAAGAATGATGGTTTGCATAGGATGTAAATTGACAATCGGGAGTTGAACAAGTTAACGGTGAAGAACTGGTATCCACTTTTGAGGATCGACGATTTAGTTGACCAGCTCCACGGTGCATCTTGGTTTTCCAAGATTTATTTGAGATTAGGTTTTCATCAGATGAGAGTCATGGATGAGGATGTACACAAGACATCCTTCAGGACTTGTTATGGTTCTTATGAGTTTGTGGTGATGCATTTCGGGCTCACCAACGCACCGACAACGTTCATGGATCTCATGAACTGGGTATGTAGGCCGATGTTGGACCGGTTTGTGATAGTATTTATTGATGACATCCTGTTTAACTCTAAGGCCAAGGAACAACATGAGGAGAACATGCAGGAGGTTTTTGATACTTTGAGGAGGGATAGGATTTATGCCAAGATCTCCAAATGTGAGTTTTGGTTGTGTGAGGTGCAGCTATTAGGGTACATTGTCAATCAAAAGGGTATATTGGTTGATCTGACCAGGATTGAGGCAGTGGGAGGTTCGGAGGTCACCATTCGAGGTTCAAAATTTCCTTAGGGTAGCAGGTTATTATCGGAGGCTCATTTAGGATTTCTCCAAGATTGATGTCCCTTTGACCCGACTGACAAAGAAGAACGTTACTTCCCAGTGTAGGCCTCAGAAGTAGGCAACATTTGAGACTTTGAGGCAGACATTGTGTGAGGCTCCGAGTCTAACCCTTCTCGAGGGAATGGTTGACTTTTTGGTTTATTGCGATGCCTCGATTTTGGGTTTAGGTGTATTGCTTATGCAGAGGGGTCATGTAATTGCTTAAGCATCGTGGTAGTTAAAGCCTCACGGGGTGAATTACCCTACTCATGATCTGGATCTGGGGGACTGTGGTTTTTGCCCTCAAGATTTGGCGACATTATTTGTATGGGTTCAGGTGTACTATTTATACAGATCATAAGAGCTTGAGATATTTGATGGATCAGCCCAACCTGAATATGAGACAACACAAATGGTTAGACATAGTGAAAAATTATGATTGTAAGATTTTGTATCATCCTGAGAAGGTCAATTTTATGGTTGATGCCTTGAAGCAGAATGTAGGGAGTACACCTATCAAATATATATGTTTGATGATGGTTATCATTTCACTACTGTTAAGATTTTATCTATAAAGCATATGTAGAGGGATTAAATAGGGAGAATTGAAAGGAAGAGAGAATCAAGGGGCCAAATTCCATTATTTGTCACAGATAGTCACGGGTTATTGACTCGGTGCGACAAGGTATGGGTTCCGGTTACTGGCAGGGTTAGGCAGACATTGTTGGAGGAAGCACACAAATCAAAGTTTTTGATCCATCTAGGGGCCATGAACATGTATCGAGATTTGAGAATTAGCTACCGGTGGCCCTGCATGAAGAGGGAGATAGCATGATACTGATAGATATATTTTTGCATACTTTTAAATCTATAACCTAACTACTTAACTACTTATGCACATATAGGAAGTGTACCTAGTCGGATTATAGAATAGTTTGGGTAAGTCGGGTGTCGAATACATGGAACGAAATTCAATTTATAAAATAACAACTTTTAATTAAGCTAAGAGAACAAACTTAAATTGGGAGTTTTTACTGATTTTGGAAGATCATAAGAACTTAAATCAAACCTACTAACTAAATAACTATTAAACCTAACAAGCAAGAAAACTACTTTTACTTTAAGATTTAAAGAGTACTTATGTTTAGTTATGATTCCCAGTTCTCTTATGGTTGATTTCTAATGGATGGATTTTATGAATTACCAATTCTTTAAATTACTATCTATTATGATCAAATACCTAGATGTACCAATTTTTGAATTACCATGCAATGATCAAGCACAGGTTAAACAAAAAATCAATATAATCATGAATTGGGCTATGAGTGATAAATCTAAGAGTTATTTCCTATAATCAATTCAAGCAACCAAGCACAAATTATGATTAATATGGCTCTCTAACACAGTTGAAGTTATTGACTTTTAATTACTTAACTCTAGGATATAATTAATCTCTAGCGCTAATTATTTAATGATCATAAACAATTAGCTAACAAATTTATGCAATTAAAGTGATCATCTATCACACAAAAATTGATTAATAAGCAATAAAAACTAAAACTTTAACATGGTCGAGTTTTTGATTACCAAACATAAGTAAAATCAACATAAAACATCTAATAATCAAAATCAACACATAAGATCCGGGTTCATCTTCACCAAACAGAAGTATGGGATGATTAGCCCATAACTAAAATAGAAACAAGCAATAAATCGAAGTAAACTAGAAAAAAACATTGTTAAATCTATCAAACCGAATGATTTAGTGATGATCTTTCTTCAGTTCTCTTCAAAGCTTGGGTGCAAATTGAATTCTTCACTTCTGGAGGTGTTCTAAGGGTTTTTAGTCGTAAACCTTAGCTTAATCCTTCAACCAACCTCTTAAATTCGACCTAATGTATGGATATATATATATATATATATATATATATATATATATATATAGTTTCTTAAAATCTGGTCGCCACGGCATGGGAATAGGACCCACGCCATGGGCATATTTTAAATCATGTATGTGACAACTCACCGTAAGCTTCTAGGTCAGGACAGGTGGCCACATCGTGACCCTTAAGTTGTCATGTTGCGGGCTAGCAATTTTGCACGACTTCTTCTCTTTCGCCTTTTATTGCTAACTTTGGCCTCCAGGTTTCCAACTTTCATCACTTTTGGTCCTTTTCCTCCTAAATATCCTAATTTGGCTGCAAAATGTAATTTAATTCAATAAGTACCAAATATCTTTGCAAATAACCAAAATATAGCTTAAAATGTATTAAAATAATGCCTATATATATATATATATATATATATATATATATATATATGTATATATATATATGGCAATGTCAGTACGTTGAGCGGTGCCTGACTTTCCGAAAAGTCAAGTTTGAAGGGCAAGATTTTCGTAGATGGCAGAAGAAGATGAAGTTTCTCCTTACCACTCTGAAAGTGGTGTATGTTCTGAGTACACTCATGCCAGTCTTACCAGAATCTATTGAAGATGAACCTTTGGAGGCAACAAGAAGAAGATCAAAGTGGGAAAATGATGATTATATATGTCGTGGTCATATTCTCAATGGTATGTCTGACTCTCTTTTTGATATCTATCAAAATTTCGAATCTGCAAAAGAACTGTGGGATTCTCTTGAATCCAAGTACATGGCTGAAGATGCTTCTAGTAAGAAGTTTCTTGTTAGTAACTTTATGGGTTACAAGATGATTGACTCCAGGCCTGTTATGGAACAATTCCATGAAATGTTAAGGATTTTGGGATAGTTTGCTCAACATAATCTGAAAATGGATGAAGCCATTTCTGTGGCTGTGATAATTGACAAACTGCCCCCTTCCTGGAAGGATTTTAAACACAATCTGAAACATAACAAAGAGGAATTGACTTTGACTCAACTTGGAAGCCATTTAAGGATTGAAGAGTCCATAAGGACTCAAGAACTTGATAACAATCCTAAAGGCAAGAACCAAGTTGGTTCCTCTTCTGTGAACATGGTGGAAGGAGAAAGTTCAAAGAATCCCAAGAAGTCTAATGGAAAAAGGAAGTTTAAAGGAAAGGATGACAAGTCTTCCAACAAGAAGGCTAAGTTGGTTTGTTGGAATTGTAACAAACTGGGTCACTTCAAGAAAGATTGTCGCCTTCGCAAAGTGAATAAGGATGGTGCTGGACCAAGTGGATCCAAGGATCCAGAAAAGCAACAAGGTCAGATTTCTGTTTCATTGCAGAATTCTAAATATATTCAGAATTATATTTCTGTGATTTCTGAAGCATTTTATGTGCAGGATGATAAAGTTGCATGGTGGGTTGATTTGGGAGCAACAAGTCATGTTTGCAAAGATCTATATTGGTTCAAGGACTTTCAACCAATTGAAGATGGATCTGTTGTGAAGATGGGAAATGTTGCAACTGAACCAATCTAGGGCATAAGATCTGTTTTACTTACTTTTACTTCTGGGAAATGTTTGTGTTTGAACAATGTTTTATATGTTCCAGGGATTCATAAGAATCTCGTGTCTGAAATTGTATTAAATAATTGTGGTTACAAACAAGTGTTAGAAAGTGACAAGTATATCTTGTCAAGACATGGTTCTTTTATAGGATTTGGCTATATATGTAATGGAATGATTAGGCTTAATATTAAGTATCCTTCTAGTGATAATTCTGTTTGCATGGCTTCTAGTAGTACTAGCAATAATTTTCATAAATCTGAATTATGGCATGCTAGACTAGGACACATTCATTACAAGAGATTAAAAGACATGTATAAAATGAGTTTAATTCCTGCTTTTGATATGAAAAATAATGAAAAATGTAAAACATGCATGCTAACTAAAATCACTAGACAACCTTTCAAAGATGTTGTTAGGGAAAGCAAGGTGTTGGATCTTATACATAGTGATTTATGTGATTTCCATGCAACACCTTCCCTTGGAAACAAGAAGTATGTTATTACTTTTATTGATGATGCATCTAGATATTGTTATATCTATTTGCTACATTCTAAGGATGAAGCACTTGATAAATTTAAAATTTATAAACAACAAGTTGAGCTTCATAAAAATGAATTAATAAAAGTATTGCATACTGATAGAGGTGGTGAGTATTATGATCCAGTTTATTTTGAATCAACTGGAATAATACATCAAACCACAGCTCCATATACACCACAACAAAATGGTGTAGCTGAAAGGAAGAATAGGACTTTGAAAGAAATGGTTAATTCCATGTTGTCATATTCTGGTTTAAGTGAAGGGTTTTGGGGTGAGGCAATGTTAACTGCATGTTACATCTTGAATAGAACTCCAAATAAAAGGAGTAAGAATACTCCTTATGAACATTGGTGTAAAAAGGTACCAAATTTGAGTTCTATCAAAGTTTGGGGTTATAGAGCAGTTGTAAGGCTCACTGAACCCAAAAGGAAAACATTGGGTGAGAGAGGTATAGATTGTATCTTTATTGGATATGCTGAGCATTCCAAAGCATATAGATTCTATGTTTTAGAATCTAATGACTCTGTGTCTATAAACACAGTGATAGAGTCAAGAGATGCTATCTTTGATGAAGAAAGATTTACATCTATACCTAAACCAAGGGACATAATTCATCAATCTTCCAGCAAGAGTACTACTCAAGCTGAAGATGTTTCTGGCGGTGCAAGTTTTGTACCTGAACCTAGGAAAATCACGAGAGCTAGAAAAGCTAAGTCTTTTGGATCTGATTTTCAACTATATTTAGTTGAAGGAATAAGGAATGAGACTATTTCTCAACATCAATATTGTTTTAATATTGAAGAGGATCCAAAGACTTTCAGTGAAGCTATGGCTTCTAGGGATGTTCATTTCTAGAAAGAGGCAATTCATGATGAGATTGATTCTATCATGCATAACAATACTTGGGTATTGGCTGATTTACCTCCTGGTTGCAAGGCATTAGGATGTAAATGGATCCTCAAAAGGAAAATGAAGGTGGATGGCACAATTGATAAGTATAAAGCCAGATTGGTTATCCAAGGCTTTCGACAAAAGGAAGGCATTGATTTCTTTGATACTTATGCTCCTGTTGCCAGAATTTCTACTATTAGATTATTATTAGCTCTTGCAGTTATACATAATCTTGTGATTCACCAAATGGATGTGAAAACTGCATTCTTGAATGGTGACTTGGATGAGGAAATATGCATGAAACAACCTGAAGGGTTTGTGATGCCTGGAAATGAACGCAAAGTGTGCAAGTTGAAGAAATCATTATATGGTTTGAAACAAGCACCAAAACAATGGCATTAAAAGTTTGATGATGTTGTCTTGTCTAATGGTTTTGCATTAAACCAAGCTAACAAGTGTGTATATAGCAAATTTGATACTTCTGGTAAAGGAGTCATGATTTGCTTATATGTTGATGATATGTTGATTTTTGGTACTGATTTAGAAGAAGTTGGTAAAACCAAGAAATTCTTATCATCTAGTTTTGATATGAAAGACATGGGGGAGGCTGAGGTAATTCTTGGTATAAGAATTAGAAAAGGAAACAATGGGATTTCAATTTCTCAATCTCATTATATTGAGAAGATATTGAAAAAGTTTAACTTTGAGAATTGTTCTCCTATTAGCACTCCTATAGATCCTAGTCTTAAGCTTCTACCTAATAAAGGATCTCCAGTGTCTCAACTAGAATACTCAAGGGATATTGGTTGTCTAATGTATGACATGACTAGTACTAGGCCTTATATAGCATATGCTGTGGGAAGGCTTAGTAGATATACTAGTAATCCTAGTTCACATCATTGGCAAGCTGTGAATAGAGTATTCAAGTACTTAAAAGGGACCATGAATTATGGTTTAACTTATAGTGGATATCCTTCTGTTTTAGAAGGTTATTCAGATGCCAGCTGGATTAACAACTTAGAGGATCACTCCTCTACTAGTGGTTGGGTGTTTCTTCTTGGAGGAGGTGCCATTTCTTGGGCATCTAAGAAACAGACTTGTATTACTAACTCAACCATGGAGTCTGAGTTTGTTGCTTTGTCTGCTGCTGGTAAAGAAGCTGAGTGGCTAAGGAATTTGATTTATGGAATTCCCTTATGGCCCAAACCGATATCTACCATTTCTATCAGATGTGATAGTGCTGCAACCTTGGCTAAGGCTTATAGTCAAGTGTACAATGGAAAGTCTAGACATTTAGGTGTTAGACATAGCATGATTCGTGAGCTCATCATGACTGGTGTGATATTTGTGGAGTTTGTAAGAACTCAGTTGAATTTAGCCGATCATCTAACCAAAGGGTTAGCAAGAAATCTTGTGCACAAGGCGGCTGTAGGGATGGGTTTAAAGTCCACTAAAATCTTTTATATTGAGATACTCAATTCCCATCTAATGCAATATTAGATGCTGAATTCAATGTGGAAAGCTTGATATTTGAAGATTGGAACACATTTTATGATCATCCCAAGGTATGTGTTCAGTACTGCAAGTTAAGGAGGTTGAAATTTTATTTCTTAATAGTTCTTTGAAAAATTGCATTTATAGGTGCAAGAACAAAAGAACTACCTATATAAGCATGAAGTTTAGCTGCTTCAAGAAGTTGCCTAGGAAGACACATGGGGTTGATTCTATCTAGTTCATTGTCGAAGATTAACCAAGAGTTCTCATTTTATCCCTATTTTAAAGGGCATTTCCGCCGATAAGTTGGCTGACATCTACATCCAAGAGGTAGTCACTCGTCTGGAGGTTCCAATATCAGTGATCTCTGATCGCAATGTTCTTTTCACCTCCAGGTTTTGGAGTAAGTTGAATGAGGATTTGGGTACTCAGCTGAAATTCAGCACAACATACCATCCCCAGGCCAAAGAACAGAGTGAGTAGAATATTCAGACGTTCGAGGATACGCTTAGGGAATGTGTGATAGATTTTGGCGGGAGTTGCGATACTTATCTTCCATTGGACAAGTTCTCCTAAAATTTAAGGTCAAACATTATTATCTGATGCGTCAAACACACGACACGCTGATAGATCAGCGTCAGCGTCTACTACATCTATAGCACCAACATATCAAGCTTATCAACATCAGCTTACAATTTAGTTATCCGATTGTAATCTTTTTGTATATTAGGTAATTATATAGATAAGTATAGAATAGATCACAGATCCGGTATCTTTGTGATAAGATCGGTTCTTAGTATAGATTAGACACAATCCCTTCAATCAAGGGATATACAGGTATAGATTAGTATATATACAATATTAGGTCAAACCCTAATGTTGTAATCATGGTTTTGTGTCAATCGCCTTTGTGACAAACCTGTCTTTTTTGTGAAGAAAAAACTCTTTCTTGGTGAAAGAAATATTTGGAGAACTTCTGTGTTATTTACTTTTTGTTTGTTATTTTGCTTAGATTAGTTTCATGTTTGTTACTCATACTCGAAGTGTATCCGATCGATGCAAACCTTCAATTGGTATCAGAGCGGGTTTGTGATACAATGAAGTAATCATGTCGACTTGTTTCATTCCAAAGTCAATTGTCTATAACAAGATCCCTCTATTTGATAAACACAACTTCTCTTATTGGAAATTAAAGGCCATGGAAGTTCTAGATTTCATGGATTTTGATATGCTCGACGTCGTCAACAAAGGTCCTATAGTTGTAGTGCATCAATCATCCAATAGTGGTGCATCTGGTAGTAAGTTGCAAGGGAAATTTGTTCCCGATTATAACAAGGAAGAGAAAAGGATGTTGAATCTCGATGTAAAGGCTAGAATTGCTATTGGAAACTCACTCCCTTTTTCTATCTCTTGTTTGTTCTAAAACTACTCAACTTCTCAAGAAATGATGACCACACTATCATTTGCTTTTGAAAAGCAAAACTCTTCAGAAAATGAAGTTAAGTGTCTCATGGCTCAGATTTTTGAATCTCACGCTAACACTTCACATGACAGCGTTGGAATCCTTAACACAGATTCTCCTCACACTGCTAAAGACCTCAAGTTAGAATGGGACGATACGTCAGTGTATCAGGTAAAACATCATGTTAATATTTCCTCTATTGATAATATCGAAAAAGATGACAAGATCGATCTCTTACGTTTCCATTAATTAATCTCAAATAGAGAAAAATCTTCTCCCAGTCTTGAGCTAAATATTCTCAAAGAAAAACTCTCCTCTCTAGCAAAATTCTTTATGTTTTAGAAAAAGAAAACACTTATATCTCTCTAACCAATAACTTTCTTCACCCTGAAAAAGAAAAAGCTATTGATCATGCTAATCGCAGTCAACTTATTTTGAATTACTAGGAATCCTCTCAATTTAATGTCACAAGAATCATTAATGCTCAGATTCCAGATCAGTGTTAGATAATTCTTAGAGGTGATATACAAGGTGTTGTTTGTTCAACCAAAGTTGACACTAAGCAAACCTTTTATCAAGCTGACTGCATAAAAGAAGTCTTTAAGAGTAGATTTGTGAGTTCTTATTTTATAAATCAAACTTTAATCAATACTCATTGCTCTATGGATTCTAATGGCATTACTAAATGTGTTTCTAAATTATCATGAGTATGTTCTTCCCTCTACTAAGATTTTTCTAAAGTTTCCTATATGTGATGGTGAAGTTCATTCTGTAAACGAAAATCTTAGCATGTTTCCTCAGTGCTCAGTTAGCAATCCTAAACCTGAAGATCAATCAAATCCTTCTACTCCTGATAACTCTTCAAAGGATCATGAGTCTCATGACAAGGTAGTATATGAGCATACCATTGATAACATTCCTTGTTTCAGAACTAGATCAAGAACTCTTAAGTCAAATAATCAAAGTTCTTCAGATTCAGCAGTTGAAAAAAAATCAAGATCTAATGTTCAAGGAGAGAATCCAGGAATTAAAGTTTGTTATCGTTGTGGTGACGCCTCTTACAAATTCAGCGAGTATACTTTTGAAAAGAGCATCGTTCGCGCTGATAATATCATGACTCGAAATGATAAGTGGATCAAAAAGAGAAAATCATTGAACTGTCTCATTGATGATTGTTATAACATCTTTTCTTAGTGATCCTTTGAAAATGGGTCTGTGTGTGTGTGTGTGTGTATATATATATATATATATATATATATATATATATATGTATATATATATATATATGTGTGTGTGTGTGTGTACATCTTAGTTTCAGGGTAAATGCATATTTGGTATTTAGACAACGGCTGCTCAAGACATATGACATGATTCAAGTCTCTCCTAGAAGATTTCATAAAGAAGGATGGTATGTCAGTTACATATGGAGATAATGGAATGAGAGCTACAAAGGGATATGGATCCATCAAGTGCAATTCGGTTGTTTTCAAGAATGTCTATTATATGAAAGGTCTTCAACATAATCTAATTTTTATCAGTCAGCTGTGTGACGCTGGCCATGAAGTTGTCTTTAACAAGAGAGAAGGAAAAGTTGTTGATCAAAAGAGCATCACTGATCTAACTGCTAATCGAAAAAATGACATCTATGTTTTGGATATGTTTTCTGCTGACAACTCTCTTACTCATTGCTTCTTCTCTCATGCTCAGTATCATCTAAATTGTCTATGGTGCAAAAGGTTGTCGCATCTAAACTTTAAGAACATCTGAAGAATTGCAGGGAATCAGCATGTGAGAGGAATTCCTAAGATGAAATTTGTCAAGGACAAACTGTACTCAACGTGTGAAAAAGTGGAATTGTTCTATATTCCATCCACTGATCAGCTGGCTGACATCTTCACCAAGGCATTGGACGAAAAGATTTTGAACAAATTAATTGCAGATCTTGGAATGATTTGAATGTCTTAATCGTTTTCTAACTTTTTTCTGTCTTATGAAAAACTTAAAAAAAAAAACAAATGCTTCTTTTATTATGAATACAAAATCTTACATTTAGTATTTACATGTATTTTCTTTCAAGCCTATCTAAGATTTATCTGCATCTTATTGCTCCAGAATTTGTAAGGACTGGAGCTTTCTTGAAAGATCTCAATGCTCTTGGTGTTAATAAAAAGAGTAGCATCATGTCCTCTTCTTCTTGAGGATATCTTCTTTATCCTTCACTCACTGTTATGGATGCAAAGAGCAACCATCAATGAAGTAAGTCTTGTTTTCATCTACTGACTCATGATCCTGTATAACCTCGAATGCCCTCATGTTGATCTTGAAGACATGATGTTTTTCTGGATTCGAGCCAGTTAATGCGTTGGTTACAAATATTGATCTTCACTTATTCTCTTGCTCCTGAAGAACATGATGCTTGGAATCCTTTTGTAACACTTCATTAATAAAAGGCTACATCACTTGTGACATATTATGTTGTTTTTTTGTGTGATATGGTTACTCTTGTTTTTTTTTTCTCTTTTATAGCTAAAATTTCAAGTGGTGGATATCTTGGAAAATATAAGTGCATTAATGACCATTCAATTCCAAAGATTTGATGGAACGAGTCTTTATCACCTTTCTAAAAAAGCTGCACATTTTTTCCTGTTTAAACCATTTTCTTATTTGACTAACTCTTTTGTTTATATTGTTTTTTCTTTTGTACCATTTTTTAAAAAAGGAATCTGACAGTGGCCATTCTAAGCCTAGTATGCAACTTTTGACAAATCATTGTCCCTAGAATCATGCTACTGTATGTGATAAAATCTCTCTAAGTTTCTCATGAGAGAGACCATCTGCTGAGAAAATTGAGTCACGCTGATTGTCTAGCATTGTTTAAACTCTCAAAGTGAGATTGCCTGGTCCAAATAAAATATATTGATAAAAAGGCTAGGGTGTTTATTTTTTGAATTTAATCATCTTTACCTGACCCTGTCGCTGGAAGCATGCTTGCCGTATGCATCAAGTCACATGTTCTGCTGAAACATTGAGCATAACCCAATGGCTTCCCTGATTGCATAGTCATCAACGTAAGAGTTACTTATTTTATCCTTAAATGAAAAAGGTTTGTTCATGTCCCTGACCTCCTAGTCTAAGGTATGACATGGTACCATTATGATTTAATGGTGAATCTTTGATTCTAGATTGTAACTTACTCCATGATACAGAAGTTTAAACCGCTTCTTGTTGATGAGTTACATTGTTAATGATTCACGCTGATTTCACCCCAGCGTGACTAAAACAATCCATTCTCTCCACAAGTCTTCTAATACAGAACTTAATAATTCACTGTGTAAAACCACACATTGATAAAAGTTCGAAAGTGTATGTCGATGGTTAGTCTATGTACCATAGGCTATCACACACACCAATCCATTCTTTCCCTTACATTCTTCTTTAAATTTTTATGATTCAACGTAATGTACCATACGTTGATGAGAGTTTAAAAAATCTGTGCCGATGGGTATATCATTACATGTGATATATTACACGCACCTATCCACTCTTTCCCTTTTTCTTCTAATAAAATAGATTTATGATTCAGCGTATGAAATCACACGCTGATGAGATCTCGCAATACTATGTCAGTGAATAGTAGTTTAAGCCCACACTATCAGGAAACATCAGAATCTTTCTAGACTATAAGTTGAAACTCTATTATTCTCGACGTTAGCTGCTGATGTCAAAAAGGGGGAGAATATCTTGGTAAAGATAAAAATCTCTCTATTAGAACTACAAAAAAACACATTCTATGAGGGAGTCGAGTCAAGCTGATGCCAACGTTCAAGATCATTATCTATTCGCCTGGCGTTTGCTACAATTCATAAATGTTTGATAAGTCATTCATCTTCTCAGGGGGAGCATTTGTTAAAACTACAAAAGTCAAGATTTCATTCTTACTCTCTGGGGCAGCACGAGTCAAAAGCATTCCGCTTATATAAAAAAGAAGTTTAGTTTTGACATCATCAGATATGGGGAGATTGTAAGGTCACACCTTATGATCTGATGATTCAAACACACGACACGTTGATAGATCAGCGTCAGCGTTTACTACATCTATAGTGCCAGCGTATCAAGCTTATCAGCATTATCTTAGAGTTCAGTTATTCATCGTAATCTTTTCGTATATTAGGTAATGATATAGATAAGTATAGAATAGGTCACAGATTCAGTATCTTTGTGATAAGATCTATTCTCAGTATAGATTAGACGCAATCCCTTCAATCATAGGATATACATGCATAGATTAGTATATATACAACATTAGGGCAAACCTAATGTTGTAATTGTGGCTTTGTGTCAATCGTCTTTGTGACAAACCCGTCTTCTTGGTGAAGACAAAACTCTTTCTTGGTGAAAGAACAATTTGGAGATCTTCCGTGTTATTTACTTTCTGTTTATTATTTTGCTTAGATTAGTTTTATGTTTGTTATTCATACTTGAAATCTATCCAATCGATACAAACCTTCACACAAAAACAGTTAACATGCCGATATTGATCGACCTCCCTTCAAGACGCTTTACGGGAGGAAGTGTCGGACCCTGGTTTGTTGGGGCGGGGCCAGGCGTTGACTTATGGGGAGTACTGAGGTATTACTCAAGAGTATTGAGTTGATACAATAGGTGCGCGATTGGTTGCAAGCCACTCAGAGTCTCTAGAAGAGTTATGATTATCAGTGACGTTCAGACCTCGAGTTCCAGGTTGGGGATTTTGTGCTTTTGAAGGTGTCACCTTGGAAGGGTGTCATCTGGTTTTGGAAGCATGGCAAGTTGGGCATCAGATTCATTGGTCCTTTCAGGGTTATCGACCGGGTGGGAAAAATTGTGTACCGATTAGATTTACCTGTCGAATTTTTCCAGATCCACAACACTTGTCAAGTCTCTCGATTGTGGAAGTGTTTAGCTGATAATTCTGTAGTGGTTCCCTTAGATGTCATTCAGATTGATGAGCGCCTGAATTATGTAGAGAGACTGATTGCAATCCTTGATAAAAGATGAAGACCTTGCGCAACAAGGTTGTAGGCTTCGTGAAGGTGAAGCGGCAACACCCTAAAGGTTCTAAGTAGACTTGGGAAACCGAGGAGGAGATAAGGGAGCATTACCCCGAGATATTTTCAGCAACAGGCTTCGAGCACGAAGTCTGATTCAAATGGGGAGAGTTGTAACATCCGGATCTTCGAGGTATGAAATTAAAGTAATTTATACATTTTGTGTTGGCTACGATGTGGTGGAAGTATCACCACAACGTGTCATGGCCACATATATCGTGCATCTCAATTGGCCGTCGTGACGTGGCAATATATTGGCCATGACGTGGCAACTGTTTTTGAGCAAAACCTAAATTTCAGGCTTAAGGCCCTATTTAAAGGAAGTGATAGCTAGGGTTTCCCCCACCCTCAGCGTCCATCACCTCCAAGAGTCATGAAGAAACCCTAATCATTCGTCTCCCATATTTGAGCTTATCTTTGGTGTATTAGTACTCTTTGAAGGAAGAAGAAGGAGAGTTTGTGCAAGAATCAAGCAAGCAACATCTTTCCATCTTTGAGATCACCTTCTAGAACCTTTGTAAGGTTTAAAGATTTGATCTTTTTGGGTCCTTTGATGAGTTTTGATTGGTGAAATGAGATAAATTTTGCAACTTTATGGCTCACCTAGGTCCCTTGTGCCTTATATCTTTCATATTTAGGAGTTGGTTGAGATTTGTGGATCTTTCTTGAGATTTTAGGTCACTTCTCTTAATTATGACCTAGTTGAGTGAAGGATGATGAGTTTATATATATATATATATATATATATATATATATATATATATATATATATATATATATAAGTCTGCGGGTGTAGCCGTAGCATTCACAAGGTTGTTGGATAGTGTTGGAAGTGTTGTAAGTCTGGGGGTGTAACGGTAGCATTCACAAGGTTGTCGGATAGTGTTGGAAGTGTTGTAAGTCTGCGGGTGTAGCCGTAGCATTCACAAGGTTGTCGGATAGTGTTGGAAGTGTTGTAAGTCTGAGGGTGTAGCCATAACATTCATGGATTCATTCAGATGATTTAGGCCAGGGAAGGCCAGTTCGCAAGGTTGTGGGTAGGCCGCAACTTAATTAGAATCAGGACCGTAAGGATTGTTCGATCAGTTATCCGTGGGCGAGCCCGGATGGTTATGGGAATTTAGGATGGAACCGGTATAGATTGTTGAGCCAAGGGTTGGATCTTGAGTTGCATGATCATGTGGAGGAGTAGTGCGTGTCACAGTAGGGTTACGGCTGAGTAGTCCTGATATTTGATCTGTTGGGAACCTGGTGGTTGGACCGGGTACGAGACTGGTAGTCTCTGGGATCGGCTAAAGGTATTTATTAATCGGTCAAGTAAGGGATGTCGGAAATTATGGTGCATTATGCGAATGCAGATTCGTGGATCTCGAGGTAGGAGCGGACTATCGATTCGTTTTGGGAAAGATCCCGAATCGGAGTTCGCGAGTGTGCAGTACAGGATTTTGTTTCAGTAAGATGAGATTTGGAAGCATCTATATGCTTAGGACATCAAATGCAGGATTCCAAGGTAATGAAGGGGTTTGGTTCGATGGTAGCTTAAGCCATCGAGATGTGTTTTGGGTTGGTTCTATCTGTAATAGAGACACGACATGTTGGAATCAGTAAACGGCAGATTGAAGGATACCGGGAATGAGGTAAGGCTACTGTTATTCAGGTAGCGCACACGTTTGCATTGAATTCAGTGGCGAAAGGTTGTCAGGTTATGATGATTAGATGTGTCAGAAAGATTGACAGAGCCATGAGTGGCGTTATAGCTAGGACAGTCATTTCTAGACGAGGTCTCTTTCGGAGGTTGCGTGGGGCGAGTGTGAGGTTGCTAGTCGGCTCAACAACCGGACAGGAATCTGGTATTCCGAATATAGGCATTCGACGCCCGATTATGGGAAGTGAATCCAGTCAGTTGGTAACGCCGATATAATCAGGATCGGAGAGAGCCTGGTGTGGTTGAGTCCTCTTGCTTCATTGAACGGTCATGGAATGATCAGGGTGACGGTTATGTCCCTCGGGATTTCGGGTGTCGGTACTTGTTGTGTTCAGAACAGGTTGTCGTTTATTGGTAAGAGTTGGATACTCAAGCTTCATCATGGTTGAAGTGCTCTCAAGGCTTCACTCTAAAGGAGTGACACCCGATACAGGAAGCAGTGTTAAAGGTCAGGTATAGTGAGTCAGTCAGGATTTGGGCCTGATAGGGCAAGGGGTGAATCGTGAAAGATTGCGGAGGAAGCATCAGACTTTTGCATCAGCAGACTTCGAGGACGAAGTGTAGTTCAAGTGGGGGAGATTTATAACGCTTGGTTTAGGTATTGGTCAGGTTTCAACATTTTTAGAGTTTTGGGCTGGGACTCGACGAGTTGTGAAGCTCCAACTCGTCGAGTAGAGATCACATTGGACGCGGGATGAAGGACCTACTCGACGAGTTTGAAGGCACCGACTCGAGGAGTAGGAGCTGGAAAGGGAAATCCTAATTTTCAGGGTTTGTACCCTATTTAAAGGCCTTAAGCCTCACTTGTAGCCTCCCTTATCACCCCTTTGTCCAGAGAAACCCTAAATCAAGTCTCATCTCCCATTTTGTATGTATGTAAGCTTGGAAAGTGATTCTTGGTGCTCTTTTGGAAGGAACTTGAAGCTTGAAGAGGTTGGATTGAGTGGAAGGCAGTAGATCCGGGATTTCCTCTAGTGTGACAACCATTTTAAGGTATAAAGTCGAAATCTTGACTTTCATTGCTTAGATCTCCTTCTATGAAAGTTCATGGCCATTATTATCCTAGTTTGGAACCATTCTTGGTTTTGAGCATGATATGAAGATATGGCTTTATATCTGGACATCTCAGGGCCTTTAGGGACTTAAAGTTGCCAACTTTATCAAGTCTTGGCCCTCTTTCATGCTCTAGGCCCCTTGACAAGCTTTGATTAACTGTTTTTAGCCTTTGATGCCTTGCATGGATGTAAAGTTAGCAACTTTACATGGTATCTCAACCCTAGGGGGTGGATCTGAAGTTTGGGACCTTGGATCCTACTGGAAAGGACTGAACACAAAAAGGGACTGAAGGAACTCGTCGAGTCCCTTAGTCGACTCAACGAGTCGAGTAGGGTTTACATGTTTTTGAGATTATGGATGAGTGCAATGAAGGATTAGAGTTTTGGTCTGCATGAGTTTGAGGTCTTTTGGACATTAAGGAACTCGGCGAGTTACATAGGTAACTCGGCGAGTTGACGAGTTACTCAGGTGACTCGACGAGTTGAGGTCAACATAGACTGTTGACCTTGACTGTTGACTTTGACTTTGACCAGGAGTTGACTAGGGTTGACCATTCAGTATTTTAGGCTTTTTGGTATTAGGCGTTCGCGTATTAGGTCCATTGATGGATTTATGGACATTACAGTATTGGGCTTTTGTTTGGGCTTGGGCCTCAGTCTTGGATCATACTGGGCCAAGGGTAGAATGGTCATTTTACACCATATATGGATTAGGGATTATAGTATGGAACCCAATTTGATAATTGGGTGCACTGATTGGTATTGATAAATCGGGAAGTCGGCAGGGCAGCAGCTAAGGATGTCATTCGAGAAGCTTCTACATTCGAGGTGAGTCTCCTCACCTTACCAATGGGTCTAAGGCACCAAGTCCAACCCATTTATCTAGTTGTGATGATTATGGCGGATGTGCTATTGATACATTATCTATTTATGTGAAGACCATGCGGGGGTTCCCATGGAAAGTAGTTATATATGTGGTATGCTAGTTGATTGTATAGTGTTTTGGTATGCTAGTTGTCTTTGTGATACTTTCATGGAAGACCCCGAGGGGTTCCCAAGGTAGTTGGATATAAGACCATGTGGGGGTTCCTATGGCATTCCAGGCTATGACCATGTGGGGGTTCCCATGGCAATGAAGTAAGACCATGAGGGGGTTCCTGTGGCACCCGGTGTAAGACCTTGGAGGCTTTCCAGGGCATCCTTATATATTTGCATGATTAGCTCATATGTTTGTATGTATGGTTTGATTGGTAGTTAGATAAGACCATGTGAGGGTTCCCATGGCAGGTAGTTAAGACCACGTGGGGGTTCCAGTGGCACTAGGTGTAAGACCCTAGAGGGTTTCCATGGCTTCCTTATATGATTATATGAGGGCTTATGTGATTGATATGGTTTATGTAGCTATTATAGTTTATATAGATTATGTGGTTATGTGGATTGTGTGGGGTATGCTCTGGGGAACTCACTAAGCTTCGTGCTTACGGTTTACAGTTTTGGTGAAAGACCCTAACTTTCGTACTAAAGACATTGTTACTCCAAAACATGCTACATGCATATTCATAGAAATAATATTTTACATTGATAAAGTGATTACAAACTACTGGATACAAACCGACTATTACAAAGTGTTATATATTACACAACTACCCAGATTACTATACTTTTATACATACATGATCCCTAAATACAAAAGTAATATTATAACTATTCTAAACCTTCCAACAGTATACGACTATATTGTTTACTTATCTCCTGCAATTGTTAAACATTGAGAGGGGTAAGCGGTGACGCTTAGTGAGTTCAATAATAGATACAATATAACGTTATGCCATATATATATACTTCAATATGGCAGAAGCAAAGGGAAAAATGAACAACAAAAGCATATGTGAATCATGCGACAAGCTTTCCATATCAATCAATAAGACATAACAATTTCAATACTTGATATACATCAATAACACTTCGGCCCAAATGGCACAGAAGACATACACTTTCTGATTAAACATTTTGGTAGATTTAAGGCTTTCAGCCCTATCTAACCTTCTGCCAATGCCATAGAATAGAAGTCATTCTCTTAAGAGACATGCTCTACATGGCCATAGGCTACATACCAATACCATTGTGAATCTAAGTCCTTTCACTGATCACATGGCCAAAGGTACAACTTTGCTATCAAAAATAGCAGAAATAATAACACGAGATAATAACACGAAAAAGCACATATAATACATAACATACAGTTGTTCCTATATATTGAACTCACCGTGAAATAACCGAATGAATAAATGATATTTTGGGCAGCACTTCGGCTCTAAATATGACTTTCTGCGATGAAACCGGGGATTTTAGTTGAAAACCGGCATTACACGGGCAGAGTTTCGACTTGAAAATATAACTTTCTCGGGAACTTCGGAGCGTCGGGACTTGCTTCGGGTGTCGGGGATGATACCGGGACTTCGGAGGGTGTTAGAGGGGCTTGAGAGAGGCTAGAGAGTGAATGAGAGTGAGAATTTGTAACATAAACCCGGAGGGCTCGATTTCTATTTATAGGCTGAAAAATCGACTCTCACGTCGTGAACCATGTATGTTCACGTCGTGACTTTGATCCTGGTCATCCCCTAGGCTTTCCGTGTGTCTTCTAGGCTCGAAACGCGTCGTTCACTAAGTTCACGTCGTGAATGCAGTCAAATTCTCGAAGTTTGTGCTTCGAACTTCAAAAATCCATATCTTTCGCATACGAGCTCCGTTTTTTACGTTCTTTATATCCACGCGTGGGTGAGATTATGCTCTACATCTTTCATTTAGACTCCGTCGGCTAGTTTTGAGTTTATTTTTAATATTATATTAATATTATATTTTTAACGGGCCGAGACAGGAAAAGTCCGTTAAAATTTCATAACTTCTTCATCTGAAGTCCGTTTTCGTCTGTCTTTTTACCGTTGTACTACTATTAACGAGAACTTCGATTCTCGTTTAGGTTGTGTCGGCTAAAAATCACTCGATCTTTATTTCGAGTTTTTAGCTGTCTACTGTTATACCGAAACTTAGAAAAATCATAACTTCCTCATACGAAGTCAGATTTAGACGTTCTTTTTATGAAAGTTCTTGGTTTAATGAATACTACGACTTTCATTTAGATTACCAAGGCTAAAAATTAGTTTATCAAAAACTCACTTTTTACGCTATACGGCGTCGTGCCGGTTCTGTCGCGAAACTTCGATTGGTCATAACTTCTTCGTTATAACTCGGATTTCGATGAGGTTTTCGCCAAAACGTTTCTAACGGGATTCTCTACAACTTTCAATAATAAAATTTTACTTATTTCAAATTTTATATTTTCGTTAAATTTCAATATTAGATTGGAATCTCATAAGACTTCCAATATTTTCCGAGTGATTCTAAACATAGTTTTACTCATGGTTCTAAAAAACGTGCCATGACGCACCTTAAGGCGTGCCATGGCGTGAGGCGTGGTGTAGCCGTTACGAAAACGTCCAAGGCGGGTTTGTTAAGCGTGGCGTCCAAATAATGTGTCAAGGCGCGCTTTATCGCGTTATGGCGCGAGTTTTTTTCAAGGCTTGGGTTTTTTTTGTTTTTTGTTTTTTTGTTTTATTTATCGGGCCTAAAATAATTGAGTTTTTGCTAAGTTTTTATTTTAAATACTAGTATAACACTTCTAAAAACTTGATATACTTGATAAAATTCAATAATTATATGATTTATCTTTTTTAATATATATAAAATAGTCACGCCTTGAAAAACGTCATGGCTCGCCAAGGCTTGTCATGACTTAACTTTGAGCATGCCGTCAAGCCACGCCTTACGTTATTTAGAACCTTGGTTTTTGTAACGCCCGTAGATCCGGGCTAGTCAATTTAGAGACAATGAGTGTCGAAAACGAATTTTTGGCAAAAGATTATTTATAATAAATAATCTTAACCAAGTTGTAGAATATTTCTCAAGGTTTCCGTACATATAAAGAACTCCGAAATCCGAGTTATAACGAAGAAGTTATGGCCCGTCGAAGTTTTACGGCAAAACCGGCACGACACCGGGAAGCGTAAATAGTGAATTTACGATGGAGCGACTTTTAGCCTTAGTGATCTAAACAAAAGTCGTAGAAAATGTTAAACCGAGAGCGTCCATAAAAAGAACGCCCAAATCTGACTTCGTATGAAGAAGTTATGATTTTTCGAAGTTTCGGCTTAGCAGTGTACAGCCCGAAACTCGAATTTTTGTTCGAGCGGTTTTTGGCTTACGCGACCTAAATGAGAGTTGAAGATCTCATTAATAGGAACTCAACGGTAAAAAGACAGACAAAAACCGAGCTCGTATGCGAAAGTTATGGACGAAGCTTAGTCTCTACTTTTCGAGCGCGGCGAATTCGATACAGTTTTGTAAATCCGAGATAGAATGAGAATTAGCCAACGAGGTCTAAATGAGAGTTGAAGATCTCATTAATAGGAACTCAACAGTAAAAAGACAGACAAAAACGGAGCTCGTATGCGAAAGTTATGGACGAAGCTTAGTCTCTACTTTTCGAGCGCGGCGAATTCGATACAGTTTTGTAAATCCGAGATAGAATGAGAATTAGCCAACGAGGTCTAAATGAGAGTTGAAGATCTCATTAATAGGAACTCAACGGTAAAAATACAGACAAAAACGGAGCTCTTATGCGAAAGTTACGGACGAAGCTTGGAGACTACTTTACTATAGAATTCCTATAAATAAGAGATGAACTCTTCATAATTTCCTCACACCTTCAAACCTTTCTTTCTCTCTCTAACTTCTTTCTAACCTCCCTAAACCCCTCCCAAGTCTAGGGAACCTCCCTAGCACGAGGCGGAAGCCCCGGAGTGCTCGACGGCTCCGAGAAGAAGAGTTTTTCGGCTCGGGAACGCTGCTCCAAGCAAAGCCCGGTTTTCTATAAAACCCGCTGTAAGTGAGCTACGCCTACGCTCTTTTTATTATATCGTTTATTTAGTTATAGTAGCGTTATTAGGAACTTATAATAAGTACTTGGGCTATTATTATGGGTTATATAAGTATTTTTTTAACGCTTATATAATAGTAATAATAGCTAGACTATTAATTAGTCTCGGCGAATAATAGACTAAACTCTAGTGGTAATAATACTAGGTTTCGTCGAAGGAAATTATTTTTTTTAAGAAGCGAAGCGCTGTCTGAGTTCGGAATCACCACCTTTTCAAGTGAGTGCATGGTCCCTTTCATCTTACACATAGATATGAAGTATTTTATATAAATTACGTGCTATGTGTGCATATTATCTGAATACTTGTTGTCTATGATGGATGAATGATTTTATACATGTTTTAAATGATTTAAATATATATTTATTTTATATCTACAAATACGTTGGGATAAAACATGGGTAGATGAAATAGTTGGTGTGTGATGAAATAAAATGATGAGAGATAGGTGATGATAGGAAGGTGATGATAATTAGGTGATGGATAGGTGATGATGAATCGGTGATGTAGGATGAAAGATACTATAACCTTGTCCGACAATTTGGAGATGTAGTCATCTACTAGAGTATAGATGGCGACCACGGAATATTCTAGACAACCCGTGGAAACACCAGCAGACTTATAACCTGTAGGTGATGAATTACGAGTCCAGGTGATGTGGTGACTGTATATTCATGCGATGATACTCTAACCCTTACTATGAATTACGAGTTCAGGCGACGTTGTAACTACATATTCATGCCTTAGGAACGAGCATATAAGGAAATGTGAGGTAGAAAGATGAGAGGTAAATATGATATAGGAGATGACCCTTAAGATAATTCTTTAAGGAATATTAAAGAAGATAACGGGGATGGGTAATCCGGTTGATTGTTTGATGTTTAAATATAATAATTATATTATTGTGGGTTGAAAACCCTATGTACTCACCAGGTTTCCCAACCTGACCCACTCCAGCTTATTTGTATCACAGGTTTCGATACGAAGCTACTTTGCACTGAGAGATTTAAAAGAGATGTAGATCACTAGTGTAAATGAATGTAAGTTATGTTTATGCTTATGTTTCTGTATTGACGATGACATCCCAAATGTTTTAAATGAATAAAAATACATTTCTTCGGAAATGCTTTGATAACGTATTTATCATGTTTTTCTGGGAACAAATTCCGCAACATTTTTATTAAAAGAAGTACTCTGATTTTTATAAAGCATAAACAAAAATCGGTCTTCTCTGGCCGTGAAAATGGGGATGTCACAGTTTTACTTCATTTCTAGTAAAAACTATCTGTTAGAACTCAATGCTCAAATTCATATAATATTTCATTATATTTTTCACTTTTAAAAATACATAACACGATAACTGAACGTGTATGTTACATTTGGTTTCAGGTATCATCGATTTGGGAAGGAAGGGCCCGGCTTGATCGCTGTGCACACACCTATGTTTTCCGCAATGAAAGATTTTGGGATGAACTCTGATAAATGTTTTACTTAACGATGTTTTGGAATGTTTGAAATAAATGGTATCAATGTTTTGGCTATATTAAAAATGAAATTTTTACCCTTGATTTTTGGGTCGTTACAGAATAAAGCTACAATCTTTAACACATAAGGATCTTGCAATCAATCTTGACAAAATAAATTAAACAAGACCAAACAATCCAAATTCTTAAAGATTCATCTAGTCATAAACACAAAGTGAAGGGTTTTAACACGCAAATCAGAAAGTAAACATAATAAAAATAACATTGGAAAGTTAATCGTGATCGCAACAACAAACCAAATAATTTCATGCATGGATCCGCTCTCTAATCCTTTAGATCTTCGCTCCTGTCAGCTTAATGTCCTTTCGACCGCCCTCTAGACCCTCAAAACGGAAGAAGAAAGGTTTCTTTTCGACCAAGGAATGATAGAAGTCGTAATCTCCCTTTAGGTTAGCCGAAAATCGCTTTTTATAAGTCTTTAAACTGACTTTCGTACGTTGGGCATACTTTGATTTACGTTGAGTGTACTGCAGGATATGCACGATTTGATCCTGAACCACCCAGTCGCGTACACCGGGCGTACTCCCATTACGTTGGGCGTAATGGGCCTCTTCAACAATCTTTCTCCTTTTTGCAACCGAACTCCAATTCCATCCTTTTTTTCTTCCTTTCCGCTCTAGCAACAAATTATACGTATAAAATATAAATTTAAGCATTATAAGTACCTTTTAGCTCTAAATAGCATAAAAACATAGTATAAAATAATAAGAAAATGTCATAAATATATGTATAAATTAGATGTTATCAAAGGACATGCATGGGTCATGCATGTCCATAAAGTTGGCATTTTTATGAACCACTAGGGTCCCTAGAAGCCACCTCGAAAGTTTATGTTAAGGGCTTAACGAATTAAGAGCTTATACAAATAAGTTTTCTTCAGCCAGTACCGACAACGTGGGCATTTGGGTGCCAAGACGAGGTAGATTAGGGATCTGCGACTGCTTTATATGGAGTGACCAACAACGTGGTGGCATGTCTGCCACGACGTGGAGAATAGATTATTCACGATTGAGTTGTTCGTAAATGAAGTTTTTGGATCGGGGCTGGATTCATTAGCCACAACATGGCCATTGACTGAGCATGATGCGGAAGCCAGCTGATGATGATTTTGACTGTTAACTTTGACCTTGAACGTTGACTTTTTGACCCTGTTGACTTTTGGTCATATTGCTAGTCCTAGAGTGTAGACTAAGGTGTGGCCTTGTGTGATTCGTTAGGTGGGTTGTAGCACCTATTTCGTGGAATTGATTTGTGGTTCGTCTGATTTCATAAGAGAGGTAAATCTTCCCAATATAGTATGTAGGATGCTTGTTGTCTTTGTGACTCTTTCATTGTATGTTGGGTGGGGCCCATTTGTATGTTGGGCGAGGCTCGTTATGTGAGCGGGGACCGATGTTATGTATTGTATGTGGTATTTTGGGGATCACACTCAGATTTGTGCTTACGTGTAACGCCCGTGTTTCTAGCTAAGCACTAGTATGATGATGTAATAGTTAGGGTCAACAATTGTAACCCATTCTAAAGTAAAAGAAGAATTATTTGAGTATTATGTAATTTATGTGATTTTATGTGCATTATACTTATTTATAACGACGTAATAAAATAGTAATAAAAATAAGCGTCAAAAATAAACTAATAGATAGACGCAATATTTATGAAGAAATTTTAAGTAGTCATAACAAGGATTTCAGGGATATAAGGAACGCTGAAATCCGACTTATAACGAAGAAGTTATGACATGTCGAAGTTTTGCGGCTAAACCGAGACGACACTGGGAATCTTAAAAAGTAAATTTACGATAAAATACTTTTTATCCTTAGCGATCCAAACGAAAGTCATAGTATACGTTAAACCGACAACGTGCATAAAAAGAACGTCCAAATCTGACTTCGTATGAGGAAGTTATGATTTTTCTAAGATTTAGGATAACAGTGCACAACCCGGAAATCGATTTTAGATCGGTAGATTTTTAGCCAAAACAATCTAAACAAGAATTGAAGATATCGTTAATAGGACCTCAACGATAAAAAGACAGTCGAAAACGGAGCTCGTATGCGAAATATATGGACATAACTTAGTCCCTACTCTTCGAGCGCGGCGAATTCGATACATATTTGTAAATCTGAGATAGAATGAGAATTAGCCAACGGGATCTAAATGAAAGTTGTAGTACTCGTAAATACCAATGCATGGAAATAAAGAATGTCAAGAATAGAGCTAGTATGTTAAAGATATGGACAAAACTTAGTCCTTACTCTTCGAGCGCGATAAATTCAATACAGATTAGTAAATCTGAAATAGAATGAGAATTAGCCGACGAGGTCTAAATGAAAGTTGTAGTACTCGTAAATACCAACGTGTGGATATAAATAACGTAGAAAATGGAGCTCGTACGCGGAAGATACGGGCGAAACTTAGGGCTTACTCTATGATCAAACCCCTATAAATAAAGGATGAATTCTTCATATTTTGCTTACACCATTCCTCTAAACTCTCTCTAGACTCCTTCTTTCTTTCTTGTTCAATTTCTCCTAGTTTTAGGGTGCAATAAAGAAACTTTGAGTCGTCAAAAAGCCGACGAAAGAAGTTTTTAGAGTCGGAGTTCTGCCTGTGTAATTTCCCCGGTTTTCGTTAAAAACTCGGTAAGTTAAGCTACATTATTTTGTTTTCAATGTAACTTATATTATAGTCATCAGTCGTTATTATGAACCTATAAACAATATATGTGCTAAGTATTATAAAATATAAAGTGTTATTATAATATCTTTTAACTACTCGCGGTATGGGGAATCTGGTTTGAAGGGCCGCATAGGGTTGTTGGATTTCAGAAGTGCTATAATGCCAAAATGGTCCTGCCCGCCGGTGTTTCATGTATGGCCCCTGTTTGTATATAGTGGTTGAAAAGTATTGTTTAACACTTATAAAATAATAACGCTCGTAAATAGTCGCGATAAATATTAGACTAAAATCTAGTGGTAATAATATTAGGTTTCGTCGAAGGAAAATAAAGTATTAGAAGCGAAGCGCTGCCCGAGTTGGGAATCATCACTTTAACAAGTGAGTGCATAATTACTTTCATCTTACACATAGATATGAAGTATTTAATATATATTACGTGTTATGTGTGCATATTATTTGTGTTCCTGATATCTATGTTGGGTGAACGATTTATACATGTTTTAAATGATTTAAACTGTATATGTATTTTATACCTACGAATATGTTGGGTAAAGCATGGGTAGATGAAATAATTGATGTGTGATGAAATAAAATGATGAGAGGCCTCGATATTTATGATGATCCAGTCATCTGGCGGAATATAGATGACGACCACGGACTATTCTAGACAATCTAGTGGAACGCTAGCAGGCTCGCAACCTGTAGGTGTTTGTGAACAATGTGTTCACCGGTGTAATCCATCCCCCCATGGTTGCCTTATAGAAATATATCGCTGAGGAATACCCTTAGCAGTAGTGTCCATCCCGATGAAAATCCTTAGGCTAGGTCTCTTGAATTAGATGCTTTAGGGAA
>NC_136432.1:19105000-19107500 GCF_052849685.1 Lactuca virosa
CCCAAAAAAATACACGAGAGACCTTTTAAACCAAAACCCTAGAGTCGGTTGGATTAAAATGCCGTTAACATATATATATATATATATATATATATATATATATATATATATATATATATATATATATATATATATATATGGAAGGGTTCGATGAAATATTCATAAATCGTAAAAAAAACCCTAAAGAATCAATACAAATAAAAAAAAAATATTTTGAGATATCAATTTTTTTTTTTTACTTTACAAAAGAAATCACAGCTTTTTAAACTAATTCGTTGAAAAAAAATTTATTATATATATATATATATATATATATATATATAATAAATTTTTTTTCAACGATTTTGAATAAAACGTTGCAATTTTTAGGTTTGTAAAATAAAAATAAACAAATATATCATTGTATTGTTTTTATGTATTTCTAGGGTTTCTTGGTTTTATTTAAGTTTATCATTTTTTATTTATCCTCTTAATATATATATATATATATATATATATATATATATATATATATATATATATATATATATATATATATATATATATATATATATCGTCAACCTAAAAAAATCCAAAAAACTATAAAAATGTATAAAAAAAACTTTGAGATATCTAATCTTTTTTTTTTACTTCAAAAAACTAAAAATCTGTACTTTTATATAAAATGGATGAAAAGAAAATTAAAAAAAAAAAAGTTTATAATATTTTTTTCATTTTTTTCAGCGAATTTGTCCCAAAACCTACGGCTTTTAGCCCCTATAAAGTCAAAAAAAAAATAGATATCTTAAAGTATTTTTTATATGTATTTTTTCTATCGATTTTATAGGTTTTAGGGTTTCTAATCCTTTATACATTTTCAGTTGATTCGACTATATATATATATATATATATATATATATATATATATTGTAAAGTTCAAATATGATCACTAATATTTTTACGATCATTAGGTTCGGTTGTTAAATCGTTGCTTTATAGCTTATCTTCTATCGAAAAAAATAAATAAAAATAAGTAAATTCATCATTTCCATCATTTTTCCATATTGATTTTCGAAAAAAAAAATTACAAAAAATATACACGTATCACTTGACAAAACATATTTTTTGGAAAAAAAAAATCCAACGAATCAACTTCTATAACAACGTGTTAACGAATTTAGACTTTTAAAAAAATATCAAGAAAAAGTAAAAAAAAAAATGTATGTATGTAGAAACTCAATGTGCATGATTTTTCAACCTTTGTGTTAGAGTTTATCTTATATCCAAAGAAATAACTAAAAATATGTAAATTCATCATTTATTAACCTGTTTCCATATTGATATTCGAATAAAATATATTACGTCAAATGTGCACCATATGGACATATATACAAACGACAATATGCATATATGCACATATACATAAGTGTACGATAATGTAAAGATGAATTTACATATTTTTTGTTATTTTTTTCGTTAAAAAATGATGAATTTATATATTTTTTATTATTTATTTCGATATAAGATAAGCTCTAAAAAATGTTTTTCTAAATCATATGCATATTTTACATATTTTTTTTCGAACATCAATATGGAAAGAGGTTAAAAATGATGAATTTATATGTTTTTATTTATTTTTTCGAAAGATAAACTCTAAACAATGGTTGAAAAAATGATCCTAATGATCCTAACAAAAGTTAGTGACTATATATATATATATATATATATATATATATATATATATATATATATATGGAAGGGTTCGATGAAATATTCATAAATCGTTAAAAAAAAAACCTTAAAGAATCAATACAAATACATAAAAAAATATTTTGAGATATCAATTTTTTTTTTACTTTACAAAAGAAATCACAGCTTTTTAAATTAATTCGTTGAAAAAAATTTATTATATATATATATATATATATATATATATATATATATATATATATATATATATATATATATATATATATATATATAATAAATTTTTTTTCAATGATTTTGAATAAAACGTTACAATTTTTAGGTTTGTAAAATAAAAATAAATAAATATATCAATGTATTGTTTTTATGTATTTCTAGGGTTTCTTGGTTTTTTTAAGTTTATCATTTTTTATTATCCTCTTAATATATATATATATATATATATATATATATATATATATATATATATATATATAGAAGAAAGATCAATAGAAAATACGTCAACCTAAATAAATCCTAAAAACTATTAAAAGTTATAAAAAAAAATACTTTGATATATCTATTTTTTTTACTTCAAAAAACTAAAAATCGCTACTTTTTATATAAAATGGATGAAAAGAAAATTAAAAATAAAAATTTATAATATTTTTTTCATTTTTTCAACGAATTTGTTTCAAAACCTACGGTTTTTAGCCCTATAAAGTCAAAAAAAAAGTAGATATCTTAAAGTACTTTTTATATTTCTATTGTTTTTATAGGTTTTAGGGTTTCTAATCATTTATATATTTTCAGTTGATTTGACTTCTCTCTCTCT